>NC_133325.1:424970117-425092617 GCF_042186555.1 Aquarana catesbeiana
CTTATTAATTCATTTATTTATTGAAGTTTATTGCACATTAATGTATAGTATTTTTTGTACATTTTATACATGTCACGATACTACTTTATTAATTATATATTTATAATTTTGATAGCGCAGCGTTTTATAACTTGATTTCAGAATATAAGTTGCCCCCTGGGCTTCAAAGAGATATTCCCCAGGGAGTGCAAAGGAGGAGGATATGGCTTCTTACAGGCAAAAAAGGCAGTCCAGGGTATCATTCAAAAGGTATGGCACTCCGAAAGTTAGACAAATTTTAAAAGCTGCCCCTATTTTTACTAAAAAGGGATCCCCAGCCATTACTGATCATATGGAAACATACTTTGCATATGGAGCACACTTTAGAAATTTTAAGCATTGAAGAGGATCAGTCAAAAATGTATTTGTTACCCTGGGTATTTGAGGGTAAATACAGTATAGACAGTTTTTTGACTCTTTGCAGGCCATATATAGTAAGTCATGAAGAGAGGATAAATATAAGTGTCACAGGGAAATTGGACTCTATAGAACCATTACCGAAATCATCATAACTGACCAGTTGGACGGAAGGCCAACTACTGATTGGGCTTCTGTCTTGAAAAAGTCCAAGATTCCATCCAGAAAGGATAAGGCTTCATGTACACTGCTGCTGGTAAACGAACGTTTAGGAGCAGTTGGGCGTTTTTTTCAGCTGCCCATGAACTGTTATCTTATGAGTACATGTACACAGGGTCGTTTATAGTTGTTTATAGGCAGTTGAGTTTAAAAGCATTTTTTGGAAAGCAAAAAAATGCATTCAGGACAGATGATCAGAGGCATTTGAAACGTCTGTAACAGCTTGTAAATGCGGTAACTCACATTTAGCCACGTTTTGTTTTTTAATTTTTGAGTATTTAAAAAAAAAATGCTTCTAAACGCAAACGCAGCATTTAAACGTGGGAAAATGGACATCTTTAAATATCGGTTCCTACCTGTCAATTTTAAACCGTTCAGGAGAGGTTGTAAAACGTCACATGTACATTAATACCTTAATCTGAGGAGTCTGTGACGTGTGGTGAAATAAATTCCACTTCATAATTCACTGAAAGGCCCACAGCTCTTTAACCAAGCTAATTGCATTTTTGAGCTCACTGAATATAATGGGAGATATTATAATACCGTGGAGGTGTAGGATGCCAGTGATCACCCTGTTTTAGGCATAGTCGACACTGGATTCCAGGCTACCATCTTGTTGCAGGAACATTTTATCCAAGTCATAAATTCCGTGCACAACAAGCCAAAACTTAGAAGTTTTGATTGTTCACTGATTGGGGTAGGTGGAGATCCTTTGCTAGTCATGAGTTGTAAAGGCAGAAGGTTTTTTTATCTTAATGCATTCTATGCATTAAAATAAAAAAAACCTGTGTGTAGCAGCCTCCCCTGCACCCCCCCTAATTACTTACCTGAGCCCCATCTCTCTCCCGAGATGTCCACGAATGTCTAAGCTGTCTGGGTCACTCTTCCCGATTGGCTAGGACACAGCAGCGGCACCATTGGCTCCTGTGGCTGTCAATCAAAGTCTGTAAGCCAATCGGGAGAGAGGGAGCCGAATCAGGGCTCTGTACCTGAATGGACACACAGTGCTGTGACTCGGCTCAAGTGCCCCTATAGAAAGCTGCTGACTGTAGGGGCACTTGATAGGAGGGTGGGACCCTGAGCATCAAAGAAGGACCCGAGAAGAGGGGGATCCGGGCTGCTCTGTGCAAAACCAACTGCACAGAGGAGGTAAGTATAATGTTAAAAAAACAAAAAAAATGAGTCTTTACAATGACTTTAAATTAGGCAATAGGAAACTTAGACACCCCATTATTATTGGCAACCTCCCACACAATCGCATGATAATTGAGATAGATCCCCTTAAAAGTAATGTGGTCACAAGTCAATACCCCTAATAAATAGCTTAAAGTGTTACTAAACCCAGCACACTGCATTCATTATATCTGGTCTCCTACAGAACATGGAAATGCAATTATTTTAGTAGATATAAACTGTTAAATACCTTTTCTCATCAGCAGTATACAGGTGATACTCGAAAAATTAGAATATCGTGCAAAAGTTCATTTATTTCACTAATGCAACTTAAAAGGTGAAACTAATATATGATATAGACTCATTACATGCAAAGCAAGATAATTCAAGCTATGATTTGTTATAATTGTGATGATTATGGCTTACAGCTCATGAAAACCCCAAATCCACAATCTCAGAAAATTTGAATATTGTGAAAAGGTGCAATATTCTAGGCTCAAAGTGTCCCATTCTAATCAGTCAATTAAGCCATAACACCTGCAAAGGGTTCCTGAGCATTTAAATGGTCTCTCAGTCTGGTTCAGTAGGAATCACAATCCTGGGAAAGACTGCTGACCTGACAGTTGTGCAGAAAACCATCATTGACACCCTCTGTAAGGAGAGAAAGCCTCAAAAGGTAATTGCAAAAGAAGTTGGATGTTCCCAAAGCACATCAAAGCACATTAGTAGAAAGTTATGTGGAAGGGAAAAGTGTGGAAGTAAAGAGTGCACAAGCAGCAAGGATGACCGCAGCCTGGAGAGGATTGTCAGGAAAAGGCCATTTAAAAGTGTTGGGGACTTTCACAAGGAGTGGACTGAGGCTGGAGTCAGTGCATCAAGAGCCACCACACACAGACGATCCTGGACACGGGCTTCAAATGTCGTATTCCTCTTGTCAAGCCACTCCTGAACAACAAACAACGTCAGAAGTGTCTTACCTGGGCTAAAGAAAAACAGACCTGGTCTGTTGCTCAGTGGTCCAAAGTCCTTTTTTCTGATGAGAGTATATTTTGCATCCCATTTGGAAACCAAGGACACAGAGTATGGAGGAAGAATGGAGAGGCACATACTGCAAGATGCTTGAAGTCCAGTGTGAAATTTCCACAGTCTGTTGATTTGGGGAGCCATGTCATCTGCTGGTGTTGGTCCACTGTGCTTCATTAAGTCCAGGGTCAATGTAGCCGTCTACCAGGAGATTTTGGAGCACTTCATGCTTCCTTCCGCTGACAAGCTTTATGGAGATGTTGACTTAATTTTCCAGCAGGACTTGGGACCTGCCCACACTGCCAGAAGCACCAAAACCAGGTTCAATGACCGTGGGATTACTGTGCTTGATTGGCCAGCAAACTTGCCTGACCTGAACCCCATAGAGAATCTATGGGGCATTGCCAAGAGAAAGATGAGACATGAGACCGAACAATACAGAAGAGCTGAAGGCCGCTATTGAAGCATCCTGGTCTTCCATAAACCCTCAGCAGTGCCACAGGCTGATAGCTTCCATGCCACTCCGCATTGAGGCATTAATTGCTGCAAAAGGGGCCCAAACCAAGTACTGAGTACATATGCATGATTATACTTTTCAGAGGTCCGATATTGTTCTATGTACAATCCTTGTTTTATTGATTGCATGTAATATTCTAATTTTCTGAGATTGTGGATTTGGGGTTTTCATGAGCTGTAAGCCATAATCATCACAATTATGACAAATCACGGCTTGAACTATCTCATATATTTCACCTTTTAACTTGCATTAGTGAAATGAATGAACTTTTACACAATATTCTAATTTTTTGAGTATCACCTGTATAGCAGTCTTGTGATTTCTATCAGTTCCTGGTGAAGCTTGCAGGAGAAGTTTTCATACTGTACTGAGCTGTCCTATGAGGCTGCAGGGCTCCTGATCTGTCTGGACAATGCCAATAGGAGAGTGCATGTGATCAGCATAGGGCCAAAGAAAAGAAACTTCTCTAGAAATACACACCAAACTGAGCATGTGCAGCCTGACTCCAAAGGCTCTGTCTTATCCAGGTATGTTTTGGAGTCATAAGAGTGGAATAAGAGGAGGATCTGTTCATACAAGATCAAGCAGCCTTTTTACACAATGCAGAGGATGAATCCCTTAGGTTCCACTGTGAGTATAACAAGCATGCTTTACTGCATATACACACTGATTTTATTATTGTGGGTTTAGTGGCTTTATGCTTAAACTCTCCATTTCCGGCAACACTGCTACCAGTTGGAAGAAGGGCTGGGTTCCTTAGAAATCAATTTCAGGAATAGTCAGCTCCCTGACGTCACGGTTATACAACCTAATGATAATAGCCTTGAAGGGGATGACAGACCCAGAAAAGGAGGAAAAAGCCCAATTCTTGACAGGCGTTGAAAGGGTTAACAGTGATCTATTTATCCCTATCTGGATAAATGGTGTTAATAAAAATATGCTAAGCTCGACTTAAAACAGGAGCATAACTTTGTTAGCCACGGGCTTATAAAATGCTTGACTGAAATGGAAATGATCAGTTTCTCCACACCTCTGCGTCATTGGACTTCAGATTCTATTGGTGATTCTGAAGACTATAAATTTCATTGTCTGTGTCAATGGACACAGCAGCGGGGCTCGAGAGTGAGCACATATGAGTACCATGGGGGCACTGGACAGAGAGAAGGGGCCAGGAGCACCAGCGGGATACCTGCGAAGGGGAGGTTCACGGCTGGTCAAATTATCCCTACAACAAAGCCCAATGGTGTCACACACGGGTTCATTTCTTAGGCCACAGTCACCTCGGGAAGGTCTAAACCCTTAAAAAAAAAAAAAAAACTGGTTGAGGCAGTGCTAAATTGTAAAGAATGGTTAATTATTTGCATAAGTTCCTAGACAATTACGCCAAAATAGGCAAACCATTATTACAGCTACTGAAGAAAGATGAAGAATGGTTGTGGGGTACCATGACTAGATTTCCCCAGGAGAGGCGCCAGGTGCAGGGTCGATCCTGGGCAGGTGCTAAGGCGGGGGGGGGTCTGAGGTGCCGCACATTTGGGGGTGTCAGGCCGGCGTCGCCCGCTGTAACCAATTTAATTTGAATCTCCGGGTGACCGCCGTCACACAAGTCCCGACTACTAGTTTGGCGCCTTTGATAGACAGCACACTTGTCCAATGCCATGACGTGTGCTGTCTATCGTAGGTAGGAGCCAACCCAGGAGGCGGTACGTGTGCGATGGCCGGCACCTGGCGATTCAAATTAAAGCTGTTAGTGGGTGATGCCGGCCTGTGTGATGATGCCAGCTCTCCTCTCTGATCCCCTGCACAGGTGAGGCTGCATTGCTGGGCACAGGTGAGGCTGCATTGCTGGCTGCATTGCTGGGCACTGGTGAGGCTGCATTGCTGGGCACTGGTGAGGCTGCATTGATGTGCACTCCTGAGACCTGCATTCTTTATGTAGTGCACTCCTGAGCCCTTGCATATGTGTGGCTGCAGGGCGGGGAAAGCCTCCAGAATAGCTCGGGTGGGTTTGAGCTCTTCTTTGAACACACTCGAGCGCTTCGTGCCCCTCGCCACTGGCTTCCTTTACCAATCCAAGGGAAGTTGAGAGAGGTGGCAGGGATCAGGGCCACTGCACCTTCCTTGCACCACTTTGCATATAAAACTTCTTTAAACCCCTACCCTGGAGCTTTATGGCCCTCATGCAGGCTATTACTAGCTGCAAAACCACGCTGACTGAAAAAAAATTGATCTCCTGCAAACTGACTTTGGGCTAAGGAGAGATATGGATAGATTCTGTGAGCGGTTGGGGGAGGCAGAGAGGCGTGTGGGTGAACTGGAGGATTCTGCTCGAGACCAACGGGCCTCAATACATACCCTGCAGGTAAATATGAAGGCCTTGGAGTCCCGCGTAGAGGATAGTGAGAACTGGAGCCGAAGAAATAACCTACGGGTGGTTGGCCTACCGGAGGGAGCTGAGGGGCAGGATCCCGCTGCCTTCATGGGACACCTCCTCCGCATGCTCCTTCCCCCTCAATTTGTAGTGGAAAGTGTCCACAGGATGCCGCCTGTACATGGCCCACAGGGCTCCCCACCTTGCACCTTTATATTTTGGCTGCTGAACTTCAGAGACCGGGATCTCGCACAAGGTAGAGAAACTGTGTTTTGAGAATACAAAGCTTATGCTCTTCCCGGACTATTCCGTTGAAACACAGAGGCTGTGCAGAACCTTCGACCATGTCCAGGCTCCTCTTCGTACCAGAGGGCTAAAATATAGCATGCTGTTGCTGACCCATCTTCGCGTCGTGGATGGGGAGTCTACTAAATACTTTACTTCTCCTGAGGATGCTTCCCAGTGGCTTGATAACCTGCCTAGAGCGTGGTAAATATACCTGGAGGCCTATATCTTTGCTTCTTCACTGGTTCTCTTTTTTTTTTACCCCCTGTTGTTCACGCCACTTTGGGGCCTATAGTTTACGACTGGTGCACTTTCCCCTGCCTAATTGCTCATGGCTGCCTGCATAGTGTTCCTCATCATTGAGAGTAGCTTCCACTGAACAAATGTGCATTTTCATTATAGATCGCAAAACAGCAAGAGTACCGCATTCTGAACCCTACTTCAGAGGCAGCCTCTGTTCACGGACCCAGGCCACCCAAAGCTTATCAAACTTTTTCAGGAAGTTCCGTATTGGGTCAAAGGGTACCTTCAGCTTGCCTATGGAGTTTATGACTTTTTGGAAGGGAGTAGTGCAGGTTAAAAATTCTATAGGCAAGCAGAGGATACCCCTTGACCCAATACGGAACTGCCTGAAAAGTTTGATAAGTTTTGGGCGACCTGGGTCCATGAACGGAGGCTGCTTCTGGAGTAGGGTTCAGAATGCGGTACTCTTGCTGTTTTGCGATCTATATTGAAAATGCACATTTGTTCAATGGAATCTACTCTCAATGATGTGGAACACTATGGAGCAGGCCTCCCCTCCCCCCCCCTCCCTTTCCCAGGTAAAAACGTGACGCTTCCCCCCCCCCCCTTTTTTTTTTTTTCTACACCTGGTTCCGGTTCAGTACACTCTTGTCATCAGATTGCTTTTAACTTCACTTGAATAACAGTGTTATATATTGATATTGATCTGACATGTTCCTTATTGGTGTTCTGAGACTGCACCACTGCTTTGATTTTGTTTGTATTGTAAAAACTGAATTAACTTTATGTTAAAAAAAAAAAAAAAGGATTGTAAATGCGGACCTCGAAGGGTGATATCCAACAATGTGTGGTCCCACTTAAATTTCTAATGTTGCAGCATGCCCATGACGCTCCTACTTCTGGGCATCGCATAGAAATAATCACATATGAGATGCTTGGGGATTACGCCTACTGACCTCATATGCTACGTGATGTGAAGGCATACTGCAAAGGCTGCTTAAAATGCTCCCAATTTCAGCCTACTGCATTGACCCATAGAGCACCTCTCCAGAAAAGGGGGATATGTATGCCTTGGTCAGACCTTCAAATGGTTTATATTGGACCTGTAACTAAGGCTCCATTCACATCTCTGCCTTCTAAATCACGGGGGGAATTGCCGCGATTCTGCCTGCAATTCGAAATAGCGGCAAATCATGAGATGCCGTGCCTTCTCTGTGACTTCCAATGGTACCCCAATCGCGGTGCGATTTTATGGCGATTCGGCGGGCTGCAATCGCAGTAAGCACAAGAGCTTCTTTTGGGCGACAGGTGTCCCGTGATTCTGTTTGTGCGATTTTACAGTGATTGTTGCCCGCCAAATCGTGGTAAGATCGTGCTACGATTGGGGTGCCTTTTGGAAGTCCTAGGGAACACGGGCGTCCCGCGATTTGCCCATATTTCGAATCGCGGGCAGAATTCCGCCCGCGATTCAGAACTCGGAGATGTTAATGGAGCCTTAGTCTTCACGAGGAAATCGATACATGTTAACAGTTACATGTTTATTTACCAAGTATGTAGAATGTATTATGGCACCAAACAACCGCTTTGATACACGTGCTGCTTTATTAACTAATCATATCTTTTCACGTTTCAGTCTTCCCCAGAGGATAGAATCTGATAGGGACTCATATTTCACTAGTGAAGTGTGATAACCAAACAATGGAAATTATTGGGCGTTAAAAGGAAACTGCATATCAGCCAGCCTCTAGTGGTGGAGTAGAACGGTACAATCAAACTTGTTTGAAATTTGTTAAGGAAAGAGGCAAAGACTGAGATGTAGAACTTCCACTGGTCGTGATGGCCTTAAAGGGGTTGTAAACTTGTGTTTTTTCACCTTAATGCATCGTATGGCACCTGGCAGTGAACGCCCCCCCCCCCCCCCGTTTTATTTACCTGAGCCCTGGAACTTCATCCGGCGGGGACGTGCTCTTCCTCTGCCCGGGGTTATCAGGTCTTGATTGGATAGATTGATAGCAGCGCAGCCATTGGCTCCCGCTGCTGTCAATCAAATCCAATGACACAGACTCTGGGGGAGCAGGGCCCGAGTCATACATTCGGCGGCTATGGACACGAATGATGGATTCGGGAGCATGCCCGCAAGGTAACCCCCTGGGAGAGCGCTTCTCCTAGGGGCTTATCTGATGTGGGGAGGAGCCACAAGAGCCGCCGAGGGACCCCAGAAGACGGTGTTCGGGGCCACTCTGTGCAAAACGAGCTGCACAGTGGAGGTATGAGATGTTTGTTTGTTTTTTTTAAATGAAGCTTTACAATCACTTTAAGGTAAAATCTACGGTCATAAAAAATTTGCCTTTTAAACTAATAACCGGAAGACGAGTGGTATTGCCCCAACACTTACTGTAACGCACTACAGATCAAAATGTGATTAATGCGGCCACAACATACCAATACATAGAGGATTTGCGTAAACATTTACAATATGCCTTTGCCCTTTCCCAGCAAAATCCTAGAAGAAGCAGCAACTAGTGCTAAGACATACATAAAACCACCAAGACGGAATATGAGATTGGTGACAAAGTCTATCTATACAACCTTGCAAGAGACCAGGTCAAGGAATGGAAACTCCTTGAGTCCTGGAAAGGTCCATTTAACACTGTTGACATAATTTCCCCCCTGGCATATAAAATACATATTCCCCGGAATAGTAGTCAGTGAGAGATGGGGGCACATAAATCAATTACACGCTTGCCGTCCCAAATCACAATTCCAGTTGTAGGAAGACTAAGCAACATACTCCTCCCTGGAAATTTTAAGATCATAATTGGTATCCTGGCAAGTAAAAGTGACTTTACGTATTGCCTTGCAGGGCTATATATATATATATATATATATATATATATATTTGTGACAGAGAGAGGCCCTGTCACTATAAGTTTGAAGGAAAAGGTGACCCAGGAGTCGCATTAAGGGTTTGCATCTCTGCAGATTCTGTAGTTCTGAATTCGGGACATTCAATCCTGGGTCCAGGTTTTGCTAGAGGCCTTCAACCTGGCTCACTACACAGGTGTGCAGGGTCATTATATATTCAGGTCAAAGAATTGCTCAAGGCTCTCATTTTGGAGACCGCTTCCAGTTTGGAGACGGAAGGTCTTATCTGGGGTCAGAGGGTCCAGCCAGAAGCCGCGAGACAGCAGGTCTCGGTCCCAGGTGTCAGGTCAGCTCCTATCAGGGGTGTCAGGAGAACCCCAATTCTTAGACCAGAGGTGGGCCAAGCAGGGCACTGCGACTGAAGGCTAGAGAGCCAAGTGTTCTGAGAGAGCTGAATGACACAGTCAAAGGACTGGTAAGAGGAGCAGCCGTGCTGCCAACACGTAAGCCAGGTGGCTTGGTATTTTCGTTAATTCATGTTATGTGGAAGAATCCGCTGCATGGGCAACTGATGTATAAGTGAACTTTCCTTCTTTTAAATAAAAGTGGGCTACCATGCCCTTAAAATACAGTTTTGGACTGGCGTACTCACTGGAAACGCACCTACCGCTTGAGTCTGATCACCCCAATCTTACAATATATACAGTATCTCACAAAAGTGAGTGCACCCCTCACATTTTTGTAAATATTTTATTCTATCTTTTCATGTGACAACACTGAAGAAATGACACTTTGCTACAATGTAAAGTAGTGAGTGTACAGCTTGAGTGTATAACAGTGTAAATTTGCTGTCCCCTCAAAATAACTCATCACACAGCCATTAATGTCTAAACCGCTGGCAACAAAAGTGAGTACACCCCTAAGTGAAAATGTCCAAATTAGGCCCAAAGTGTCAATATTTTGTGTGGCCACCATTATTCTTCAGCACTGCCTTAATCCTCTTGGGCATGGAGTTCACCAGCGCTTCACAGGTTGCCACTGGATTCCTCTTCCACTCCTCCATGACGACATCGCGGAGCTGGTGGATGTTAGAGACCTTGCGCTCCTCCACCTTCCATTTGAGCATGCCCCACAGATGCTCAATAAGGTTTAGGTCTGGGGACATGCTTGTCCAGTCCATCATCTTTACCCTCAGCTTCTTTAGCAAGGCAGTGGTCATCTTGGAGGTGTGTTGGGGTCGTTATCATGTTGGAATACTGCCCTGTGGCCCAGTCTCTGAAGGGAGGGGATCATGCTCTGTTTCAGTATGTCACAGTACATGTTGGCATTCATGGTTCCCTCAATGAACTGTAGCTCCCCAGTGCCGGCAGCACTCATGTAGCCCCAGACCATGACACTCCCACCACCATGCTTGACTGTAGGCAAGACACACTTGTCTTTGTACTCCTCACCTGGTTGCCGCCACACACGCTTGACACCATCTGGACCAAATAAGTTTATCTTGGTCTCATCAGACCACAGGATATGGTTCCAGTAATCCATGTCCTTAGTCTGCTAGTCTTCAGCTTTCAAAATGGGGATTTCTTATGTTCGGCTCCCATAGACTTCAATGGAGATCACGTTTCAAAGCCAAACTTTTCCCCTAATCGTGAGTTCTGCTGCGAACTGAACAGGGGGGTGGTTATACTCATTGGTAGATGTTCAATCTTAGTTGCAAGAGTCTCAGATTCCCAGTGTCTTAGAGCTCACACACCCCCAAAACATCAGTGAGCCACCACCATTGTCAGGAAAGGTCTCCTCCACTGGTAATATTGATCATTTGGCGTGCAGTACTGAGGTCCACCAGCAGGTGTCTCCTGGCAGTTTGGAGCTGTCAGAAGAGCTTTTTCCTGCTGATATTCTGTCACCTTTGGGCCGCAGTACTGGCGTCTACCAGCGGAGGAATCCTGGCAGTGTAGAGCAGGTATTCCCCTCTGCAGACAGGTGTCACCTGACCTTAATTAGCAGCTGCAGTATGAATACCTGGCAAGTGCACACTCATGTTGCCCTGGTATTGTCCTTGAGCCCTAACCTGCAGCCTGTATCCTGTTACCCTGATCCCTGAACCTGAAGCCTGATTCCTGATTCCTGGAACCTGTTGATCCTGTTACCTGAACCCTGAACCTTGTACCTGACCCGTCCCTCCTGTGATCCATCCATCCTCTCTGGTCCTGTTGTTTCCCTTCCCAGCTACTGATCTCCTGTTTATGACCCTGGCCTGGCTTGACTATGATTCTGGTACTCCCTTTTGCTACATATGCTGGTTGTGTATTAACACTGTTTGGTTGTTTGGTTTGTTCACTCTGTATTGGTGGTGTGTTCACATGTATATGCATTTACCTTAATAAACTTACTTTCACCTATTTATGTCTGGTTCACTCTGTTGCAGTCCACACAGTTCTGGTCTTATCTGGTATATGACAACCATGCTTCACAGAGGGGATAGTATTCTTGTCACTATAGGCCTTGTTGACCCCACTCCAAACATAACGTTCATAGTTGTGCCCATAAAGCTCAATTTTGTTCTTGTCACTCCAGAATGCAGTGTGCCAGAAGCTATGAGGCATGTCAAGGCGTTGGGCATATTATAACCAGGCTTTTTTGTGGCATTGGCGCAGTAAAGACTTCTTTCTGGCAACTCGACCATGCAGCTCATTTTTGTTCAAGTATTGTTTCTGTGCTCCTTAAAACAACCACACAGACTTTCTCCTGAGGTTACCTGTGAGTGTTTCTTTGTATCCTGATCAATTCTTCTGGCAGCTGTAGCTGCAATCTTTCTTGGTCTACCTGATCTTGGCTTGGTATTGAGAGATCCCCGAATTTTCCACTTCTCAACAAGTGAGCAAACAGTACTGACTACCATATTCAAGGCTTTGGATATCTTTTTATATCCTTTTCCATCTTTATAAAGTTATATTACCTTGTTATGCAGGTCTTTTGACAGTTCTCTTCTGCTCCCCATGGCTCAGTATCTAGCCTGCTCAGTGCATCCACATGAGAGCTAACATACACATTGACTATTTATACACAGACACTAATTGCAATTTAAAAGTCCACAGATGTGGGAAATGAACCTTTAATTGCCATTTTAACCTGTGTGTCACCTTGGGTGTCTGTACCAAGGCCAAACATTCCAGGGTATGTAAACTTCTGATCAGGGCCATTTGGGTGATTTCTGTTATTCTGATTTAAAAAGGAGCCAAACAACTATGTGATATAGTCAATTTGTATTAGTATGTCATAAATTTAAAAGCTTGGCACCTGGATAAAATATATCCTTTCAGCACTTCCAAAACTTCTATTTTCAATTTTAGATCTGGCAGGTATGGGTAGAAATAAGCTGGAAAATTATATGGTGCTATGGAGACCTCCAGTGGTTACATTAAGTATGACAAGAAAACAGAGAATTGGCAACTTGTAACAGCAGTTTCAAATTAAATATTGCAGCATGTTTACAAGGTAGATGCTAACAACATTTTCTTTATTTGTAAAGTATATTTAAAAACAAGAACTGTGGTTTCCTCAGATCAATGTATAAAACTGTAGCATTGAAACACTGTTAATACTGTTTAATGAAATGAAAGTAAGCCTGTTTTTTTGCTGGCTATTTTCTTTTCTTTGTGGAATTTTACAAGTGTGACGAGTGCAGTTAGCAGCATGGTGCTATACTGCAATATCAAGATATGTCCCAAACAGGGGGGGACCAAGAAAAGATGGGGCTCACTGAAGAGCAATACACAGTGTGAGTCAATTATCAAAAATGTATTGATGTGGTACAAAAAATAAAACATGTGGATAAAAGAGTATAAACCGAATGCTATACTACCCTTGGTACAGACTGTTGCGTGGCCTTAAGGGGTCAGTCGAAGCAACCACAGACTGGGGGGACAAAATAACATATAACAAATGACAAACAACAGCGTCCGGACGCCAAGGAAATTGATGTCTGCCCAGCCGTCCATCAATGGGAGATGTCCAGCGTTTGCTGACTATAGCCGCTAGGCTGACATCAATCCCCGGGGGGGGGGGGGGGGGGGACTCGAGCCAACAGAGGGGTGGGGGAGGGGCCACAGGGAAGAACGGGAATAGGGGCACTGATTATCCAGTATAAACTGTGCGTATGTTGTCTATAAACAGCGCTGAGCAGGTTGAAGCAACTGATCATGTATAAGTGATGGCAAAGTTCATCGGTGTGTATATAACACTGTGCATATATCCTGGTTGGGAGATGTTAAGTCAGTATTAGGCACCGTAGATAACCATGCTAGTGGTAAACAGACAATGAAGGTAACCTAGTACATTACTACTTCTGGGTCATGGGTAAATACCATCAGATACTTCCGAGGTGGTTCACGCCTTCCACTATGTTCTGCTTCCACTGGATGCTTGTAACATTGAGATAATGTTACTCAAAAGAGCGCTGTGTTGGTGGGAAGATGAAAGTCCATGGATGTGTACCTATGATTCCTCCCTTGTAGTGGCCCTGACCTACCGGTCATGTTCCATCCCTCTGTGTGCGGGCCCGCAAACCCCTGTGGGGGATGATGCCGTGACGTGATGCCCGGAGGGAACTGACGTCAACGCGTTTCATATTACAGGGATGTGTAGCTTCATCTGGACATCAATTTCCTTGGCGTCCGGACGCTGTTGTTTGTCATTTATTATATGTTATTCTGTCCCCCCAGTCTGTGGTTGCTTCGACTGATCCCTTGAGGCCAGCCGACAATCTGTACCAAGGGTAGTATAGCATTTGGTTATACTCTTTTATCCACATGTTTTATTTCTTGTACCACATCAATAAATTTGTAATAATTGACTCACACTGTGTATTGCTCTTCAGTGAGTCCCATCTTTTCTTGCCCCCCCCCCCCGTTTGGGACATATTTTGATATTGCAGTTTTTCAGGGGCTGAAGAACAATCACGATCTCTCAGGTACATAAAATATATATACATGTTAAATCAAGCCTTTTTTGTCCATATTTGTTATGCATGGTGCTATACTGGTCCAGGGCTGTTGCACTTCTTATGGCACCCAGACTCTAAGGACATCTTTTTCTTTACTTGTGCCTTCCTCTCCCTCTTACACACTTAGATAATTTTCCCCCATTTTGGGCTTTATTAGCTATTTTATTGCTGTACCACAAGACAAAAATGATGTTGGGCCCCACTGCTTCCTGGGATGTCCACATCACACAACACAGGAGGCAATATTTTACAGAGGGGAGCATGTGTGCTCTGAGATTATGCACGTGTGTGCACACATGCCACAGATTATTGGGATCTGTGACATATCTGTAAATGTGCAGGATTATTTCCATACATGCACACACAAGCCATGGGTCTATGACTCCACCGCAGGTTTATCCTCATCAGCTCCAGCTTCTTGGGTTCATGAGTAGCCAAAGCCTTGTCCCACAGTTTGGGCCTTGTTATATTGCTAGCACGCAGCTGCAGCATACCTATGCAAAAAAACAGTGGGAACAGTACTGCTACAGGTGTCCCAGCTCATACTCTCCCAGTTCCAGGGGCATCTACTTAGTATCCTCTGAGGGAACTGAAACCTGCTATGTGTCCTGTAGTTATACAGTCTACATGATTAACTTCTTCTTCAGCTCCAACAGGTGAGACTGAGTCCCTACCCTGGTGTCAGGGGCCTTTACTGTGGTCACTTTGTGGCCAGTTTCACCTGGTTCCTTGTGGATACTGACCACAGAGGTTCTAAGCGCACTCCAGCACCAGCCCCTGCAGGGCTGATCTTCCAGAAGCCTTGGAACAGGCTGAGCTACCAGTCACTTTGACCATCTGTGATCCAGATTCAGAGTCCCAACAGTTTATTTCTGAAGGGAACTTTTGATGTGCTACAGTCTCCTGCTATCAGAATTATAAGGGATCGTTATCTTATTAATGCAGTGCATACTACCCTGCATCTGCTGGCTCCAGGGCCATCTTTAAGGCAGGGCAAAAGGGGAAGCTGCCCTGGGCCCTGTCATTGTTGTGGGGCCCAAAGCAGCTGCCTCATACTTGCCAACTATCCCAGTTTAAATTCCCTTGTCCCTTGAGGTTTTAATCCCGTGCTGTGTCCTGATATCTCAGTGTGAAGTTCTGTTACTAATGCTGCCCAGCTCTGCCCTATTGTTGTGTACAGATGACTCACCTGCAGACCCTGTGTTTACATGTAAATACCGGCATTGATGTGTAAATAGCAGCCATTCATATGTAAATATTGGCAGAACAGCAGCATTCATATGTAAATAGAGGTGGTATTCATATGTATATCATGCTCCCCTGAGGTAATATGCACCATCACCTATACTGAATGCTGCCCACTGGGGAGATAAAGGGGCATGCTTGAAAGTCCTGTCTACAGTTGTGGTCATTAAGCCTACCATCAGCCTGTTCTGCAAAGGTAAGTGAATTAGTGGGGGGGAGGATAGTGTGGGGTGTGCAGAGGTAGGCAGAGAAGGAATTACAGTTTGGGGTGCACAGGAGAGCAAGGAGGGGATGTATGGAGGTAAGGAAGGTGGGTGCAAAGATGAGCAGAGGAGGCAGGTAGAGTTAAAGGGGGGAGGGGGATTGGAGTGGAGAGGATGGGGGAGGTTTGGGGTGCAGAGGTTAGCATGGGTTTTAGGATGCAAAGGTGTACCGACGGTGGATAAAGATGTAGGTCACATGTAGGGCAGCCCATTCATTTCAATGGGCTGCTCTATGCGCTACAAATGCCGAAGAATGTCCCAAACCCTTTTTCAAAATCACACGGTGCCAAGGCACATGTCAGCAGGGCCGGATTTCCCACAAGGCCACCGAGGCCAGGCCTCGGGGCGGCAGTGGTACAGGGGCGGCGCCGCCCCCCACACTAACATCAGCATGCAGTGCACCCGGGCGCCAGAGAGGAGGGGGCGCTGAAGCGCTAGAGTGCTCCTCTCCCTCCTCCTCCTCTCTGTGTCCAGACTGAGGCGGCTCCCTCCGCAGGTCACCGCCGCCACCGCTGTGTTTTTCGCTGCTCAAGCCCGTCCCCCCTCCCTCCTCCTGTCAGAGAAAGAGAGCAGCCGCCGGAGATCGGAGCGGCTGGTCTCTGTGCGGGGGGGGGGCGTGTTCTCCTCTGTCTCTCACTCCCGCCCAAGCCTGTGCCTGTCTCCATCTGTTCTGTTGTACACACTTGGAGGGGAGGTTGTCCTGGGGGGTCTGTACTAATGGAGGGGGGGTTGTCCTGGGATGTCTGTACTAGTGAAGGGGGGGTTTGTACTAATGGAGGGGGGTTTGTCCTGTGGGGTCTGTACTAATGAAGGGAGGGGTGGTTTGTCCTGAGGGGGGGTCTGTGCTAATGGAGGGGGTGGGGGTTGACCTGGGGGGTTGTACTAATGGAGGGGGGTTTGTCCTGGGGGGGTCTGTACTAATGAAGGGAGGGGTGGTTTGTCCTGGTGGGGGTCTGTTTTAATGGAGGGGGGTTGTCCTGGGATGTCTGTACTAGTCAAGGGGGGGGTTTGTACTAATGGAGGGGGGTTGTCCTGGGGGGTTTGTACTAATGAAGGGGGGTTTTGTCCTGGGGGGGTCTGTACTAATGAAGGGAGGGGCGGTTTGTCCTTGGGGGGGTCTGTGCTAATGGAGGGGGTGGGGGTTGACCTGGGGGGGGTTTGTACTAATGGAGAGGGGGTTTTCCTGGGGGGGTTTGTACTAATGGAGGGGGGTTTGTCCTGGGGGGGTCTGTACTAATGAAGGGAGGGGTGGTTTTGTCCTGGGGGGGTTTGTACTAATGGAGGGGGGTAGACCTGGGGGGGTTTGTACTAATGGAGGGGGGTTGTCCTGGGGGGGTTTGTACTAATAGAGGGACATTTGTCCTGGGGGGGTCTGTACTAATGAAGGGAGGTGGGTTTGTCCTGGGGGGGTCTGTACTAATGAAGGGAGGTGGGTTTGTCCTGGGGGGGTCTGTACTAAGGGAGGGGGGTTTGTCCTGGGGGGGTCTGTACTAATGAAGGGAGGGGTGGTTTGTCCTGGGGGGTCTGTACTAATGAAGGGAGGGGTGGTTTGTCCTGGGGGGGTTTGTACTAATGGAGGGGGGTAGACCTGGGGGGGTTTGTACTAATGGAGGGGGGTAGACCTGGGGGGGTTTGTACTAATGGAGGGGGGTTGTCCTGGGGGAGGTTTGTACTAATAGAGGGGCGTTTGTCCTGGGGGGTCTGTACTAATGAAGGGAGGTGGGTTTATCCTGGGGGGGGTCTGTACTAAGGGAGGGGGGTTGTCCTGGGGGGGTCTGTACTAATGAAGGCAGGGGGGTTTGTCCTGGTGGGGGTCTGTACTAATGGTGGGGGGGTTTGTCCTGGGGGGGAGGGTCTGTACTAATAGAAGGGGGTGGTTTGTCCTGGGGGGGTCTACACCCAGGAAAGTACACCCAGGGCTCCAGAGGGAGAGGGCAGTGCTGAGGGAACACCATCAGAGAGAGAACCCCGCTGCCCTGCGCCACCAGAGGGAAAGCCACACAGCCTTGCGCCATCCCTGGCGGAGAAAGGAATGGAGTCATTGCAGGAATACAGATCTGGGTGCTACCCAACGGAGTCGCCACGGGCAATTCAGAGTGAGCTGACAGGTGAGAGGGCCGATCGGCCATTATCTACTAATGTCCATAGGAACTGCAGTCTCTGACCATCTCCTGTATCATGTCTGCCGTCTCTGACCATCTCCTGTACTATGATTGCAGTCTCTGACCATCTCTTGTATCATGTCTGCAGTCTTTGACCGTATTATGTCTGGGGGCTCTTTCTGGTGGTGGTGGGGGGGGGGGGGCGGCATTGAAGGGCCCGGCCTTGGGGCGGCAAAGGGAGTAAATCCGGGCCTGCATGTCAGCAGATGCGTGAGAGTGTCATTAACAATTAATGGCACTGCTGTGTATCTGCTAAAGGGCAGCACATTTCTGTGGTGTCAGGAAAGTGAATTTGCGTGCGTTCCTAACACACAAATGTGAACGCAGGCTAAATGTCTCAGTTACATTGGTGGTCAGTGTAAATCTTCTCACTACATTGGTGCTTGGTGTAGAATCCTTTCATTCATAATAGTGGCCAGTGTGAATGTCCCCCATTGGTGGTCAGTGTAAATCCCTCCTTTCATTAGTGGTTACTATGAATGCTTCTGTTACATTAGTGATCAGTGTAAACCTCTATTACATTAGTGGTCAGTGTAAACCCCTTTCTTTAATCGTACATCACAGGACACAGAGCCATAGTAATTACTATGTGGGTTATAGTCCACCTTCAGGTACTGGACACTGTCACATATCTAAACAGGAAGTTGCCTCCCTATATAACCCCTCCCATACCGGGAGCATCTCAGTTTTTTTGCCATTTTCTAAGGTGTTGGTCACGAGTGAAGATGTGCTGTGCTGAGCTCCACTGGAGCAATCCTTGCTGGGGCTAGCTATGCAGCCAGTCCATTCAAAGTGTCTTTTAGGCCAAATTGAATGGTGCTTGGGCCTCGTATCTGAAGAAACAAGGTTTTGCTTGTAAACGCTTCTCTTTTTAGAGAGCTGGACCCCGGGACCCAGTACTTTTGGTATTAAGGCCATAAAGTTCTACTAGCGGGGTGCTATTACAGGTCCAGTTGTGGATTCCCCGAGGGTCCCCAGTTCCTGAAGGTATGTTAATGGAACCCACCGTGAAGGCTGAAGATTGGGTCTGTTGGTTTTACCACAGAAAACCCTGCGCCGGGAAAGGTAAGTGGAGTTTTCTAAGGAATTTTTAAATTTTCTTATGAAATGTCTCTTTTAAAGAAAATGTAATGCCTAAGTGTCACCACCGGGGGCTATATGGAGCACGTACCTTCTCATGCTTTGCTCAGAGATCACGTTGTGTCACAGAAGCAGCAGACTTTTTTTCCTCCGGCTAGCAGACAGACCTCCGGTAAGTTTGGGGGGTTTTTCTTCCTCCAGACACCCCCACCTGGGATGAACTCTTCCCCTCTTCATGAGGCTGAGTATAAGGGAGAACTAAAAACGATCATGCGGTCCTCTTTCATCGCCCCTACACGGCGGCGGCTTCCAGGTCTCCTCCACGCCACCCCTCCATCCCTCTCTCACTCACTCACCAAAGTATGGTCACCACATTCAACTACCTGGAATATCTAGGTCGGATTCTCAGCCCAGGAGAAATCTTCTTTAAAACCATGAAAAGGGCTAAGATAATTGGGTCTGGCAAAGATCAGCACCATAAAGGAACTGATTTAGGTGGCCAAAGCAAGATGAATTCTTCTATTCAGCTTGGCATGAGGTTGTTGGGAAAGATGGTGGCTTCATTCGAGGCTGTTCCTTATGCTCAGTTTCATTCGAGACTGCTGCAAAACATTATCCTATCAGCTTGGAACAAAGAGTTCAAGCTCTAGATTCCCAATGTGTCTGACTCCAAAGCCTATGGCCACATCACCCTAAAAGCACCCGATCTCATCTGATCTTGGAGGCTAAGCAGGGTCGGGCCTGGTTAGTACCCGGATGGATCACCTGGAAATACCAGGTACTGTAGGCTGGGTACGCCGGAACCTCAGTTTATGGTTAATATCCAAAAATCTGCAAGGGAAAAATCCTTCCTTCGGTTACCACGGAAGTGGCCCAGATCAGAAATGACCTTGCCCATTATCATTCTAGAAATTCAGGCAGAGCACTTGGTTCTGAGGGCCTGAACGTTTAGTTTACGGTATTGTCCTGCCAGGATTCAATCCTACTATGCCACAGCAATGGCCTAATATTAATCACCAAGGGGGCACAAGAAGTTGTGCGGCCCAGAGAAAGGTGAATCATATCCTATCTTGGGCAGAAAACAATGTACTATTCCTATCGGCGGTCTTTATTCTAGGAATAGAAAATGGCAGGTGGACTACTTGAGTCGCCGGCAGTTGTTCCCGGGAGAATGGTTCCTTCACCCCGATATGTTCCTGCCAATATGTCAAAGATGGGGGATCCCAGACATAGATCTGTTTACGTCCAGTAGGGATGAGCCGAACACCCCCCGGTTCGGTTCGCACCAGAACCCGCGAACGGACCGAAAGTTCGCACGAACGTTAGAACCCCATTGACGTCTATGGGACTCGAACGTTCGAAATCAAAAGTGCTCATTTTAAAGGCTAATTTGCATGGTATTGTCCTAAAAAGGGTTTGGGGACCCGGGTCCTACCCCAGGGGACATGTATCAATGCAAAAAAAACTTTTAAAAACGGCCGTTTTTTCGGGAGCAGTGATTTTAATGATGCTTAAAGTAAAAAAAAAAAAGTGAAATATTCCTTTAAATATCGTACCTGGGGGGTGTCTATAGTATGCCTGTAAAGTGACGCGTGTTTCCCATGTTTAGAACAGTCCCTGCACCAAATGTCATTTTTAAAGGAAAAAATCTCATTTAAAACTGCTTGCGGGTTTAATGTCATGTCGGGTCATGGCAATATGGATGAAAATCAGTGAGACAAACGGCATGGGTACCCCCCAGTCCATTACCAGTCCCTTTGGGTCTTGTATGGATATTAAGGGGAACCCCGCACCCAAATTAAAATAAGGAAAGGTGTGGGGCCACCAGGCCCTATATACTCTGAACAGCAGTATACAGGCGGTGCAAACAAGACAGGGACTGTAGGTTTGTTGTTAAGTAGAATCTGTTTGTAATTTTGAACATTTTTAACGTGTTTAGCTCCAGCCAAAAAATCTTTTCTAAGCTTTTTGGAAAACATAGGGAAGGGTTATCACCCCTGTGACATTTGTTTTGCTGTCTTTCCTCCTCTTCAGAAGATTTCACCTCACTTTTTTGTCCCAATGAAAAATGTTTTTTGAAAATTTGGGTTTTTTTGTGGAACAAGGATTGGAAAGCATCAGTGGAAAGGAGAACTTGTTTTCCCATATTAACTCTTACAGGAGAGAATTTCCCTTCCTAGGGGTAGATTTCATCTCACTTCCTGTTGTCTCCTTCCGTTTGCAAGTAGGAGTCGTTTGTAAGTTAGATGTTTGAAAGTAGGGTCCTGCCCTATATACTCAGCAGAAATTTGGGCCTTAGGTGTTGCTGTGGCCACAACACTGTAAGCCCTCACAGGGCCCTGCTGTGAAATATTAGATCAAGAATTGTAATTACATGCCCCTGTTGAACAGGAGCTGAAAAATTAGGCCTTAGGCACTGGTGCTGGTGCCACAACACTGCAACCCCTCACAGACACTCTAGTTGGAACGCAGGAACGAGCCCTGCTGCAAATTATTGCTTCAAAAATTGTAATTACACGCCCCTGTTAGACAGGGGCAGAAAAATTGGGCCTTAGGCACTGGTGCTGGTGCCACAACACTGCAACCCCTCACAGACACTCTAGTTGGAACGCAGGAACGAGCCCTGCTGCAAAGTATTGCATCAAAAATTGTAATTACACGCCCCTGTTAGACAGGGGCAGAAAAATTGGGCCTTAGGCACTGGTGCTGGTGCCACAACACTGCAACCCCTCACAGACACTCTAGTTGGAACGCAGGAACGAGCCCTGCTGCAAAGTATTGCATCAAAAATTGTAATTACACGCCCCTGTTAGACAGGGGCAGAAAAATTGGGCCCTAGGCACTGGTGCTGGTGCCACAACACTGCAACCCCTCACAGACACTCTAGTTGGAATGCAGGAACGAGCCCTGCTGCAAAGTATTACATCAAAAATTGTAATTACACGCCCCTGTTAAACAGGGGCTGAAAAATTGTGCCTTAGGCACTGGTGGTGGCGCCCAGAACCAAAAATGTTCTTACAAGCTATCAGCGTGATGATTGAGGAGGAAGAGGATAATTACTCAGGGATAGTCACTCAGCATCAGCATAGGCAGTCTTTGAAGGGATCTGAGATTTCAAAAAAAATTATTCGGTTACATCAGCATCAGGTGCTTGGTAGCTGGTGGTGATCCAAGACTCATTCATTTTTATGAAGGTCAGCCGATCGACCGAGTCGGTGGACAGACGCACCCTGTGATCGGTTACCACGCCTCCAGCAGCACTGAATGTGCGTTCCGAAAGAACGCTGGATGCAGGACAGGCCAGTAGCTCAATTGCATACTGTGCAAGCTCTGGCCAGTGATCCATCCTCAAGACCCAGTAACCCAGAGGATTTTCGGTGGGAAAGGTGTCCAAGTCTGATCTTGCCCCTAGGTATTCCTGCACCATGTAAAACAGACGCTGGCGATGGTTGCTGGAACCGATCATACCTTGGGGCTGCGGACCAAAAAATTGTCTGAACGCATCGGTCAGACGGCCACCTTCTCCACCGCTCCTTCTTTGACTGACCGAAGCCTCAGCAACACGTTGTCCAGAAACAGGAGTTTGTAACCTCCCAGTCTCTGGGAACGCGTTGCACAGACCTTTCTGCAAGGCCTCCCGAAGATGTTTCATCCTCTGCTCCCTCTGCGATGGCAAGATAAGGTCCGCAACCTTACCCTTGTAACGTGGATCAAGGAGGGTTGCCAGCCAGTATTGGTCCTTCTCCTTGATACCACGAATACGAGGATCCTTACGCAGGCTTTGCAGGATCAGGGAGGCCATGCAGCGTAGGTTTGCTGAGGCATTCGGTCCGGAGTCCTCTGGGTCACTAAGAACGACATGGTCCGCAGCCACCTCCTCCCAGCCACGTACAAGTCCATGTGTTTCTTGGGACTGATCCCTTAAAGACTGCTGCTGATGCTGAGTGCCAGGCTCCACCTCCATACTGACACAATCTTCCTCCTCCTCCTCTTCCTCCTCGTCCTCTTCCTGTGTGATCGGCGGGCACGCAGGAACACTGTCTGGATAAAGGGGGCCTTGAGAGCTAAGGAAGTCCTCCTCTTCCTGCCTCTGTTCTGCCTCAAGTGCCCTGTCCATTATTCCACGCAGCGTGTGCTCCAACAGGTGGACAAGGGGGACAGTGTCACTGATGCATGCACTGTCACTGCTCACCATCCTCGTGGCCTCCTCGAATGGTGACAGGACAGTGCATGCATCCCTGATCATGGCCCACTGGCGTGGGGAAAAAAAACCAAGCTCCCCTGACCCTGTCCTGGTGCCATAGTCGCACAGGTACTCATTGATGGCCCTCTGCTGCGTGTGCAGCCGCTGCAGCATGGCCAACGTTGAGTTCCACCTGGTGGGCATGTCACAGATTAGGCGGTTCTTGGGCAGGTTAAACTCCTTTTGGAGGTCCGTCAGCCGAGCACTGGCATTATATGACCGGCGGAAATGCACACAGACTTTCCTGGCCTGCCTCAGGACATCCTGTAAGCCCGGGTACCTGCCCAAGAACCGCTGCACCACCAAGTTAAGGACGTGAGCCAAACAGGGCACATGGGTCATTTGTCCCTGTCGGAGGGCAGAGAGGAGGTTGGTGCCATTGTCGCAAACCACCATTCCTGCCTTAAGTTGGCGTGGCGTCAACCACCTCTGAACCTGCCCCTGCAGAGCTGACAGAACCTCTGCCCCAGTGTGGCTCCTGTCCCCCAAGCACACCAGCTCAAGCACCGCATGGCATCTTTTGGCCTGCGTACTTGCGTAGCCCCTTGAACGCCTACAGAGCACCGCTGGTTCCGAGGAAGAGGCCATGGAGGAAGAAGAAGAGGAGGGGGTGGAGGAGAGAGGTGTGTCACAATCAGCATTTTGGAGGCGTGGTGGCGGAACAACCTCCAACACTACTGCACCTTGTCCTGCATCCTTCCCAGCTGCCAGCAGAGTCACCCAATGCGCCGTGAAACTTAGGTAACGTCCCTGTCCATGCCTGCTGGACCATGAGTCAGCGGTAATATGCACCTTACCGCTGACCGCCCTGTCCAGCGAGGCATGGACATTGCCTTCCACATGCCGGTAGAGAGCCGGAATCGCCTTCCGTGAGAAAAAGTGGCGTTTGGGTACCTGCCACTGAGGAACCGCACATTCCACAAACTCACGGAAGGGGGCAGAGTCTACCAACTGAAAAGGCAGCAGTTGAAGTGCTAGCAATTTTGCCAAGCTAGCATTCAACCGCTGGGCATGTGGATGGCTGGGAGCAAACTTCTTTCGGCGGTGCAGCAGCTGGGGCAGGGAAATTTGCCTGGTACAATCTGACGTCGGTGTACCAAAAGCAGATTGCCCACAAGTACTTGGCTGTGACACACCTAATTCTACACCTTCATTCCTCTCACTGCAGGTCTCAGAGAGGACTGAAGGTCTAGTGGGGTTGGAAATCTCAGCTGATGAGGAGCAAGGAGAGATCCTCTTTGTTCTTTGGTGTGGGTCTTTTAGATACGCTTGCCAACGAACTGCATGGCAGGTCAACATATGTCTGGTCAAGCATGTGGTACCCAAGCGGGAGATATTTTGGCCACGCGAGATACGCTTGAGACATATGTTGCAAATAGCAGCGGTGCGATCTGATGCACTCGTCTCAAAAAAGGCCCACACCAAAGAACTTTTTGAATAACGCGCAGAGACTGCAGCGCCCTGCACATGTGGAGCTTTGGGGTGTGATGCAGTCAATGTGCTGCCCTTAGGCTGGCCCCTGGAGGGCATCCTGCCTCGTTGGTGATGTGCTGCCGCCTCCTCCTCCTCCTCCTCCTCCTCCTCCTCCTCCTCCTCCTCCTCTCTCCTATCAGGCACCCACGTTGAGTCAGTGACCTCATCATCCCCTCCCTCCTCATCACTGGAGCAAACCTGGCAGTATGCTGCAGCAGGGGGAGCATGACTGCCAGATTGCTGTCCTTCTTGGGCACCCCCTCTGTCCGCGCTCATGTTACTGCCTTCATCGAGCTCAGTATCGTCATCAGAGCCTTCCAAACGCTGGGCATCCTCCTGGAGCATGTACCCAACACTGTGGTCAAACAGTTCGAGGGAATCCTCATGAGGACATGGTGGAGCTAGGGAAGGAGTCACTGATGACATTGAGCTGAGGGAAGAGGCCGCTGCTTTGCCAGACAAAGCACCCTGGGCATGGGTGAGAGAGGATGAGGAGGATGAGGACGGCTTGGTCATCCACTCGACCAAGTCTTCCGCATGTTGCGGCTCAACATGGCCAGCTGCCGAAAAAAAGGCCAAGCGTGTCCCATGGCCACGTGCTGATGAGGATGCACCGTCTCCACGACCAGCACTAGACACAGAGCCTGCTTGCCCTCTCTTATTGGCTTGTGACTGTCTGCCTCTCCTTCTTGGCCTTCCAGACATACTAATGGCCTGTAGCTGCACTAAGCTGGGATAGAACACCTGTAATTTTCTTCAAGTAGCTTTATATACTGTAACCAGACAAGCCTGCCTGTCAGTAGGAAGATAACAGGAACGGATCTAGCTGAACACTGTGAGCAGGACGCACTGTACTAAATGTAAATAGTCTAGCTGCCTGACCGTGGTACTAATAGGATCAAATAGAACACCTGTAATTTTCTTCAGGTAGCTTTATATACTGTAACCAGACAAGCCTGCCTGTCAGTAGGAAGATAACAGGAACGGATCTAGCTGAACACTGTGAGCAGGACGCACTGTACTAAATGTAAATAGTCTAGCTGCCTGACCGTGGTACTAATAGGATCAAATAGAACACCTGTAATTTTCTTCAGGTAGCTTTATATACTGTAACCAGACAAGCCTGCCTGTCAGTAGGAAGATAACAGGAACGGATCTAGCTGTACACTGTGAGCAGGACGCACTGTACTAAATGTAAATAGTCTAGCTGCCTGACCGTGGTACTAATAGGATCAAATAGAACACCTGTAATTTTCTTCAGGTAGCTTTATATACTGTAACCAGACAAGCCTGCCTGTCAGTAGGAAGATAACAGGAACGGATCTAGCTGAACACTGTGAGCAGGACACACTGTACTAAATGTAAATAGTCTAGCTGCCTGACCGTGGTACTAATAGGATCAAATAGAACACCTGTAATTTTCTTCAGGTAGCTTTATATACTGTAACCAGACAAGCCTGCCGGTCAGTAGGAATTTAACAGGAACGGATCTAGCTGAACACTGTGAGCAGGACGCACTGCACTAAATGTAAATAGCAGGAACGGATCTAGCTGAACACTGTGAGCAGGACGCACTGCACTAAATGTAAATAGTCTAGAAGATAACAGGAACGGATCTAGCTGAACACTGTGAGCAGGACGCACTGCATTAAATGTAAATAGTCTAGATAGAAGATAACAGGAACGGATCTAGCTAAACTGAATACAGTGTATATATATATATGCAACACCTGGGATGCATATATATACACAATACACTGTAAGTGCAGCTAACTGACTGACTGTTCTGCCTAATCTATCTAACTCAAATCAAATGACACTGTCTCTCTCTCTCTCTATCTCTCAGCACACCGCACACCGGAACACACACTACACAGGGCCGCCGTGCAGGCGGCCTTATATAGTGTGGGGTGTGTACTAAATGCCCTGAGCCGTAATTGGCCAAAGCCACCCTGGCTTTGGCCAATTACAGCTCTCTCTACTGACAGCGCTGTGATTGGCCAAGCATGCGGGTCATAGTGCATGCTTGGCCAATCATCAGCCAGCAATGCACTGCGATGCCGCAGTGAATTATGGGCCGTGACGCGCCACACGAATTTAGCGCGAACGGCCCATAACGTTCGCAATTCGGCGAACGATCGAACAGCCGATGTTCGAGTCGAACATGGGTTCGACTCGAACACGAAGCTCATCCCTAACGTCCAGGTTCAACAAAGAAATCAATAACCTTGTGTCAAAAACAAAGGACCCGCTAGCATGCGGAACAGATGCCTTGCTATTCCCGTGGAATCAGTTCTCACTGATTTATGCATTCCCTCCTATTCTGCCTGCGTCCAAGACGTCTTCGCAGGATCATGCAGGAAGGGAAGTCGGTGATTCTTGTGGCCCCCAGCAGGGTCCAGGAAATCTTGGTATGCAGGGATCCTAAATATGACAGTAGGGGACCCATGGACCCTACTGCCACGGCCAGACCTTCTTTTGTAAGGTACGGTATTCCATCCTACTTTACAAACGCTAAATTTAACGGTTTGGCTATTGAGACCCACACTCTGAAGAAACGTGGGCTGTCAGATTCAGTGGTTTTTATCTTGGTTAATGCAAGGGAGCCGACCTTCATAATTATATATTATGGAGTCTGGGAAGCATATGTCTCCTGGTGTGAAACCAGGGGTTGCACCCCAGGAATAGGTCAAAGGTAGAATCCTTGACTTTCTGCAGATGGGGTGAGAAATAAAGCTGGCCTTAAGTGCTTTCTAAGGACAGGTCTCGGCTTTATTGATATTATTTCAACGACCACTTGCTTCGCTTTCTTTGGTGCGTAACTTTATTCAGGGGGTAACACGGCTTAATCCCCGGTTAGGTCACCCCTGAACCCTTAGGACTTGAATTTAGTTTTGGCGGCATTACAAAACAGCCTTTTTTTGGACCGATATGACATATTCCCTTGGTCCTTTTTTGGCAAGGAAACTATTTTTTCTTGTAACCATATCTGCTGCAAGAAGGGTATCAGAATTGGCTGCTTTTTCTTGTAAAGAGCCATATTATTATTGTTCTCAAGGATAAGGTAGTATTGCATCCTCATCCTAACTTTTTACGGAAGGTAGTATCAGGTTTTTATCTAAACCAGGATATTGTTCTAACTTCATTTTTTCCAGAACCCTGTTCTATGGAAGAAAAATCACTACATTCTCTTGATGTGGTGAGAACAGTCTACTTAAAGATGACTGCTCAGATTAAGAAAACGGATGTTTTGTTTGTATTGCCTGAAGGTCCTAAAAGAGGACAGGCAGCATGGAAATCTACTATTCTAAATGGATTCGACAAGTAATCGTTCTAGCTTATGGTTTAAAGAGGTAGTTTCTACCCTCTCAAATCAAAACACACTCCTCTAGGGCTGTTAGTGCTTTGTGGGCAGTGCATCACCAAGCCTCCATGGCTCAAATCTGCAAGGCAGCAACTTGGTCTTCAATCCATACATTTACCAAATTCTATTAGGTGGATGTAAAAGACATGAGGATGTCACTTTTGGGCGCAGTGTACTGCAGGCAGCAGTATAAGTCCTCTGATCTCATGGTGCCCTACTTTTGTTGTGTCTCCCTCCCCTCAGTTGGCATTGCTCTGGGACATCCCAGATAGTAATTACTATGGCTCTGTGTCCCGTGATGTTCGATTAAAGAAGATAGGATTTTTATAACAGCTTCTGTTGACAGATCTGTTGGCAAAGGAGCGCGACTTGCTTACATCGCCAAGTGCGCACTCTCTCGAAACACGTCCAGCTTTGATGACGTCATCCATCCGCAGCAAGCTGTCCTGTGCGTTCCACGCCTTGCTCTGAGGACACTCTCCGGAGCCGGCGTCCTCCATCTGCTGGAAGATCTCACAGTTGTCAGCAAGGAATCCACACTGCTTAGGACTCGGGGATCCGTCACAGTATTATTAATACCATGCCTATTTATTCCTACAAAATGTGAGTTGATCTACATCCGTTATTAAAAGCGTTATTTCTAAAATACTGCACTCAAAGGCGCCTCTCTATTTGTGTTTTGTTGCAGCTGAGGAATTGGTTTCTACCCTATCATGATGGCAGCCCTGTTTGCATTTTTTGGATGCTTTTTTTCCATTTTCACCATTCCTAAATAGACTCTTTTAGCCATTATTTTTATGGACTGACCAGACTCTATTTTTTATCATTACTTCCCTTTTTTTTTTTTTTTAGCAGATTTGTATCAGAATGTGTATGATGTCTGGCTTGTTTTGCGCCTATACTTGTTATATTGTATGACAGCCTCAGCCTGGGCTCCAACCAGGCCACACCCCCCAAGAGAGTTCAGTGGGATACCTTTTATTGGTTTGTGAAGGAGGGCTTCCCATGGGTTTAAAGGAGATTGATTTGCGTCATGGAGTGTATCATGGTGTACACTTGCATCCAAAGGCTGAGCACTTTTCAGGCAAGACCACTATATATGGAACATATTGCCCTTTTCCCTGCAGCCCCGAGAGCATGGTGGCAGAGAAGTAGGGACATACGTAACAATATATGCTGCTGTAAAATACCAGTGAGAGAGAACTTTATATGAGTTTTCTAAGGCTCGTATGTTACAGGAACATTTAGAAGTAGCCTGCCATTGATGTATGCCACCTTCTATGCACGGAGGGAGATATTTCTTCATTGGAAGGATGCCCTACTACCCACAATATCTACATGGCACTCTGTTCTGCCTCTGTATAAGATCACATACCTTAACTGGAACTGTCCCAAAAAATTTGACAAGGTCTGGGCGGGCTGGATAGATGCCTGGGGCTTCGCGGAGGAGGGGGCACCTCTTCTTGCTCATGATGCTATGCTCTGATTCACATCTGCTCATGGGTATCCATGTCTTTGTGTATCCTTGCAGGGCTTTGTACGCATTATTATCTCTTGTGACCCCCTTTTGTCTCCCCCTCCTCATTTCTCCCTCCGCAGGATATACTTTCTCCCATTCCCTCCACCCCTTCCACCCCCCTTTCTCCCCTCTCCCTTTATGGCTACGTTCATCTCTATAACATAATGCACCTGTATCGATAATCATTTTATTTGTACTATGTGAACTAGTTTGGTTTAATCTCCGGATATGTATAATGTTTTGCATGTTTGGTAATCCCTGATTTTACGAATTTGTTGCCTAATGTGCCTTGATCACCGCTTGTATTTTCAAATATCTGGAATAAACTTTTTCTTGTTAAAAAGAAGTAGCCTGCCAGATTGACACCCAATCCTCAGGGGGGAGGGTTTTTCACACAGGTCACATTTCCAGCCATGAGGGGTTATTATAACCCTCCCTTACTCTTTCTGAAATTAGCAAAAAACATTTTACTTTAACCCTGGAAACTGACAGGCACGTAGGATGGTTCAAGACTGAAATATGTACCAGGAAATAGGTTTGTAGGCAGGTAGTGGGTAATGCTGCCCCTGCCAGGAAAGTTGGAGTTAATTTTGTTTCCTGGGTCTTTCTTGGCAGTTTTTTTTCTGGGTCTGACCCCCCATCCTGTGAGCTATAAAAAGGACAGTGTCCCGGACTCCGGGTTTTTTTTTTTTTTGTCGGGTCAGTTCTGACCTGTTCTGTTTGGTCAGACCCGCTAGCTGCCATTGCTGGAGTCTGGATTTCCAGTGCCATGCCGAGGTCAGAGTTCCCACTGCCTAGGAGGAGTGCTGAGGCTTGCATTGCTTCCTGAAGATGCCAAGCATATGGACTCAACCAGTTAATTACTCTATTCCTATGCAGGTATGCTGGGGCAACCACAACCCTGAAGTTAGGGACTAGGGATGTTAGGAGAAGGTCAGCACTTTATTTCAGACTGTTGTCTGTATATGTCATCATGTTATTTTATTCAAGTAAAGCGTTTGAAACCCTGCCTTTGCCTGGTCTGAAGTTGCTAAAGGGGTGTAATGCAAGTAACTGGTGCACACAGCCTACAGGTCACTAACCACATCGGGGTATAAAAATAATGGTACAGGAGTTAATACAGTGTGAAGATACAATGGTTACCAAGGGTAACAAAGGTTTCTCTAACAGCCCGACGTAAGTGTGTACATATGGCAGGTGAGATAGCCTTTTGCAGCGAGGGAAATGTTGTCAGCAATTCTTCAGCAGTGTTCCATCTCCCATAGCAACGGGAGCGGATCTGCACTACTGGGGCTCTCATCCTGTACACAGGTACAGAAGAGTAATAGTTAAGTGAAGTGCACGCATGGAGTCAGCCCTAGGTGCACAGCCGGACCCCATACTGTTACTGGGAGTGAGGTAGCAATGATACACTGGACAGGTGGAGAGGGCAAGGGCTATATGTCTCCCTCCTAAACGCACAAGTGACCATGGTGATGTACTGTAACATTGAGTTTATTAGAGATCAGTCGGCTGTTCCAAAAGGACCCCCTGTTTAAGGCAGTGACCCTGTATAAAGTGCCTAGCGTAGCCCAGAGGAACCCACCCTGGGGTAGGCCTCCCATATGACCCTTGCTTGAGCCCAAGAAGGAGAAAAACATAGAAGACACAATGACCAACCACACCCCACCTACCCCTACAGGTTGATTAACCACTTGATCACTGGGCACTTATACCCCCTTCCTAACCATGATGAATGTGAGCCTATGGCTCAGATTCATCGATGATGTCTTCCTTGTTTGGGACGGCCCACAACATCAACTGGAACCCTTCTTAGAATGTTTGAACACGAATAATTTCAATTTGAGTTTTACAATGACTTTTGACAATTCTTCCATAACTTTCTTAGATGTAACCATCCATAAAGATGACAGGGGACGTATCAGCAGTAGTTTATACAGGAAGCCAACAGCGGGCAATACCATATTACATGCTAGCAGCTTTCATCCAACACCCCTAATTGCATCCATCCCTTTTAGTCAGTACTTGAGGACACGCAGAAATTGCACAGATGACACAACCTTTAGAAGAGAGGCTGATCTCCTGAGGGAGAGACTATTACTGCGGGGTTACTCTAAATCATGCCTTAAAAAGGCCTACAATCGGGCAGTAGTGAAACCCAGGAAAGAATTGCTTTACAATCCATCCTCTAAAAATATCAAGAAAAATCCAATTTCGATTATAACTAAATACTGCAACCAGCACGAAACTTTCAAAAAAATCGCCAATAAGTATTGGCATCTTCTTTCAATGGACCCCACTATAGGCCCATATGTGAGCAAACACCCGGTCTTTACATTTAAAAGAGCCAGATCTCTCAAGGACTACCTGGTGTCCAGTGAATACCACGATTCCGGACACCAGGATCCGTGCAAATACCCAGGTACATTTACTTGTGGGGGGTGCAACTACTGCCGCTTTATGAACACCACACGCAATATAACACTCCCAAATGGCGAACGTTACCGCCCTAAACACTATGCGAATTGCCAAACAGCTAATGTAGTTTACTTACTTTTATGTAACTGCTTTTGTTTCTATGTGGGCAAAACTATTCCGCCCTTTTGGCGACGCGCCTATCGACACATCCTATCCATGCAGACCAGTAATCCAAGCCTCCCCTTGGGAAGACATGTGAGAGACCTACATGAAGGAATCACTCCGAAGATTTCCTTCCTGATTCTAGACAGAATACACCCTGGTATTAGAGGAGGCGACACTAACAAAATATTAATGCAGGCCGAACAAAGGTGGATTTTTCGCTTGAATGCAACTATGCCACCTGGCCTCAATGCAACCACCTCCTTTAGACCCTTCCTGGAGGGTTTCTCCTCAGGAGGATCTGAATGGGAACCTCTATAATAGGATCGCCCCCCCCCCCTTTATTTAAATTGAGGTAGTCCTTTGCCTACCTGGACTATCTCTACTCCTTGTTTATTGATTATTATTTTTTACCCACTATAGTAATCTCGTACTCTCACGGGACTGGATAAATATATACACTCTGGGAATATGATAGGACATAAAGACTATTAAGACTATAGATATATTTCTAGTTTGAACATGTTATTTCTGTTTAGCCTGTGATGTAATATATTGTTTAAAAATATATAATGGAACAACTTCTTCCTATCGTTTCAGGACCTTTTCTGATCCAATGGGACCGTCCTTCCCGACCACACGGAGATCTATCAAGTATCGGTGTTCTTACATTCATTCCCTTTTTACTTCTTCTTTCTTGGCTTTTCTTTTCCTCCCTTTCCTAGGAGGATTCTCCCTCCTTCTCCTCTCACATGGCTTTTTTTTTTTTTTTCTTCCTCCCCGGTTTATCTTTCTGCTGTCACTTCTCCATTCACTGTTACTTCCTTCTTTACACCCTTTTCTGCATGTCTGTGTCCCCTATTTCTTGTTTTCCTTTCTTCTCCTCTTCCCCCTTAGCCAATCACATTCACTCCTTTCCCTTCCATTCATCCAGGTCGTGGGCTGTGTTGTTAGCTCACTCAGCGCACCCGGGGGAGACGAGGAGCGTTCCCTTCAGAGCGCTCCCGGACCCCCCCTCTCTCTGGCAGTCTGTGTCATGGATCTCCATGACAACGGGCACGCCAGCTCTGCGGGACTTCGAGACGCATAGGGGAATCCTCCACGTCGCGCTGGCTCCGCCCCCCGCCGAGCACAGCGCTGTCATACAGGTCCATCCCCTCCCTGTTGTGGATGCTTTCACTCCAGGGAGTGCTTTGTGGGGATAACGCTGTGTGTCGCTCTGCCTGGGGGATATCCTTGACAGACATCTCATGCCCTCCCTGCCTGTGACCGCCCCATACTCATGGTTTAGCCAATCAGGCTGCTGATTGGACATCCCCACCCACTGCAATTAAACACACATTTAAACTCCTCCAGCACTGCATTAATCAGCTGCTACTGACACCACACAGACGTGCTTGGAGGAAGCTGAGACAGGCAGGTAAATGCATGGACCCCCTCTGGTTGGGATGTTTGGAAATTTTACAGACGGTTAATCGCTTACTTACCTATAATATTTCCCTGATGTGTTTTATAATCTGCAGACTTATGCGGACTCACACCTAACCAGGGAACCTGCATACTTTCTTGGACCCCTGCCCATTTTTGATTCTGGGGTATTATTCAAATACCTCCTGTTGCTGAAATTGGGACCCATGATCTGGTTCCTTTTATCCCCAGCATTTAGGTACGTGTCATATATGTTCTATATTTACCATCTCGAATAAATCTGCTAACCCCAATATTCCTTACAATTCTGAGAATAGTATTATATTTATACTAGGCTCTCTTTTTGAAGACTCTCATTGAAATATTTTTATTGCAGCAGAATTGTACCCCCCCACCCTCTAACTCCATCAAACAGGCTGTCTTAAGCCTTCGCAGTGAGGGGAGGACTGTGTCTGTTCTTATATTGGGGATATCCTTTGTGAAGCAACCTCAGTCCACCCTGGTTCTTTTTCCTGTGATTCACCTGGTATCTTCCCCATCTCCTTGAGCCTCGGTTCTGTGATCCCTGTGTGGCCATGACGGGCGGCAAATTCTTGATTCGCATTGGATGCTGATAATGTCCTTGGGAGTGTTTATATGAATCTTAAGGGGTCAGTATGAAATCTCTGCATGTATATGCCTGGAACTTACTAAAGATATAACATATGTTAATGTCTATTGACCTGTATAATATAAACTAGATGCTCTCTACTGCCTCCTGCTGTGAATGCCTGAGATATTCATCCATTTATGTTTGCTCTGCTTTTTGTTAATTTTCTAGATGAAATATCCATTTTGACCAATTGTCGTTACCCCTGAAGAAGAGGTCAACCCCTTTTGCTTACCTCGAAACGTCGGGTTCTATGATCATTGGTTCTTTATTACCTGTATCATTGCATTTGGTCATTTATTTGTAGAATTACTTCTTCCCATTTACATGCATCCATTTTATTGTATATATATATATATATATATATATATATATATATATATATATATATATATGGTTAGGTCATGTGTAATGATTTTTAGATGTTAAATTAATAAACTACAGTATTTTTATACAAAAACTATAAACTTCTACTACTTTCTACTTTATTAGAGGTAACCCCGTGAAAAAAGTCCCGCTAGAGGAATTGCACTCCTTCAGGGGGTGCTTAGGTTTGGCTATATGTCTCCCTCCTAAACGCACAAGTGACCATGGTGATGTACTGTAACACTGAGTTTATTAGAGATCAGTCGGCTGTTCCAAAAGGACCCCCTGTTTAAGGCAGTGACCCTGTATAAAGTGCCTAGCGTAGCCCAGAGGAACCCACCCTGGGGTAGGCCTCCCATATGACCCTTGCTTGAGCCCAAGAAGGAGAAAAACATAGAAGACACAATGACCAACCACACCCCACCTACCCCTACAGGTTGATTAACCACTTGATCACTGGGCACTTATACCCCCTTCCTAACCAGGCCAATTTTAAGCTTTGAATGACAATTACTCAGTCATGCAACACTGTACCCATATGAAATTTTTGTCCTTTTTTCACACAAATAGAGCTTTTTTGGTGGTATTTAACCACCCTTGGGTTTTTTATTTTTTGCACTATAAATGAAAAACAGACAGAAGATTTTGTAAAAATAATGCATTTTTCTTCTTTTCTATTATAAAATTTTGCAAATTAGTAATTTTGGCCAAAATTTATACTGCTACATATCTTTGGTAAAAATAACCAAAATCAGTGTATATTATTTGGTCTGTGAAAGTTATAGAGTCTACAAGCTATGGTGCAAATCACTGAAAATTGATCACATCTCATTTCTTGAGAGACTAACAAGCCAGCTAAGTACAAATACCCCCAAATGGCCCCTTTTTGGAAAGTAGACATTCCAAGGTATTCAGTAAGAGGCATTGTGAGTTTTTGAAGTTGTAATTTTTCCCCACAATTCTTTGCAAAATTAAGATTTTTTTTTCACAAAATTGTTATATTAACAGGTTATTTCTCTCACATGGCAAATGCATACTTGCAACTACACCCCAAAACACATTCTGCTACTCTTCCTGGGTATGGCGGTACCACATGTGTGAGACTTTTTCGAAGCCAGGCCACATACAGAGGCCCAACATGTAGGGAGCACTGTCAGGTAGTCAAGAAATTAAATGTGTAATTTATGTCCCTAGAACTCCTATTACACTTTTGAAGGCCCTGGAGCACCAGGACAATGGAAACGCCCACAAAGTGACCCCATTTTGGAAAGCTAACACCCCAACACATAATTTAGGAGGCATAATGAGTCTTTTGAACACGTAATTTTTTTCCACAAGTTTTTGGAAAGTGTGGAAAGAAAATTAAAACTTTTTTTTTTTTTACACAAAGTGGTCAATTTATAAGATATTTCTAACACATAGCAGCTACTGTACATAGCAAAAATTAGACCCCAAAATACATTCTGCCACTCCTCATGAGTATGGCAATACCACACGTGTGGGACTTTTACACAGCCTGGCCGCATACAGAGGCCCAACATACAGGGAGCACCACCAGGATGAGCACTGATGTGGCATGGATGAGGCAAGGATGGGGCACTGATGAGGCATGGATGGGGCACTGATGTGGCACAGATAAGCACTGATATGGCACCAATGAGCAATGGATTAGCACAGGTGAAGCACTGATGAGCACTAATGTGGCATGGATGAAGCATGGATGAGGTATGGATGGGCACAGATGAGGAACGGATGGGCACAGATGAGGCATGGATGGGCATTGGACGTGGCAATCACTTGGTAAAGGCCGCTGTCATCGGCCCTTCCCCCGATCCATAATGCGCCAGGTCCAGAAAACCCGGCAATCATGGACCCAGGGGGCAGGTGGGTAGCGTGAGTCTGGGAGGACATCATAGTGCGCCCTCCCAGAATTAGCCGACTGTGCTGGTGCCGTCATTCAGCTATGGCCTGGTCGGCAAGTGGTTAAATAAGTCCAACAACAGATGTTTCTTAAGTTGTGAAATAAATATGTCTTCACATAAGCACTCATAGTTACATAGTTACATAGTAGGTGAGGTTTAAAAAAGACACAAGTCCATCAAGTCCAACCTATGTGTGTGATTATGTGTCAGTATTACATTACATATCCCTGTATGTTGCGGTCATTCAGGTGATTATCTAATAGTTTCTTGAAGCTATCAATGCTCCCCGCTGAGACCACCGCCTGTGGAAGGGAATTCCACATCCTTGCCGCACTTACAGTAAAGAACCCTCTACGTAGTTTAAGGTTAAACCTCTTTTCTTCTAATTGTAATGAGTGGCCACGAGTCTTATTAAACTCTCTTCTGCGAAAAAGTTTTATCCCTATTGTGGGGTCACCAGTACAGTATTTGTAAATTGAAATCATATCCCCTCTCAAGCGTCTCTTCTCCAGAGAGAATAAGTTCAGCGCTCGCAACCTTTCCTCATAACTAGGATCCTCCAGACCCTTTATTAGCTTTGTTGCCCTTCTTTGTACTCACTCCATTTCCAGTACATCCTTCCTGAGGACTGGTGCCCAGAACTGGACAGCATACTCCAGGTGCGGCCGGACCAGAGTCTTGTAGAGCGGGAGAATTATCGTTTTATCTCTGGAGTTGATCCCCCTTTTAATGCATGCCAATATTCTGTTTGCTTTATTAGCAGCAGCTTTGCATTGCATGCCATTGCTGAGTCTATCATCTACTAGGACCCCCAGGTCCTTTTCCATCCTATATCCCCCCGGAGGTTCTCCCCCCCAGTGTATAGATTGCATTCATATTTTTGCCACCCAAATGCATTATTTTACATTTTTCTACATTGAACCTCATTTGCCATGTAGTCGCCCACCCCATTCATTTGTTCAGGTCTTTTTGCAAGGTTTCCACATCCTGCGGAGAAGTTATTGCCCTGCTTAGCTTAGTATCGTCTGCAAATACAGAGATTGAACTGTTTATCCCATCCTCCAGGTCGTTTATAAACAAATTAAATAGGATTGGTCCCAGCACAGAACCCTGGGGAACCCCACTACCCACCCCTGACCATTCTGAGTACTCCCCATTTATCACCACCCTCTGAACACGCCCTTGTAGCCAGTTTTCAATCCATGTACTCACCCTATGGTCCATGCCAACGGACCTTATTTTGTACAGTAAACGTTTATGGGGAACTGTGTCAAATGCTTTTGCAAAATCCAGATACACCACGTCTACGGGCCTTCCTTTATCTAGATGGCAACTCACCTCCTCATAGAAGGTTAATAGATTGGTTTGGCAAGAATGATTCTTCATGAATCCATGCTGATTACTGCTAATGATATCGTTCTTATTACTAAAATCTTGTATATAGTCCCTTATCATCCCCTCCAAGAGTTTACATACTATTGATGTTAGGCTAACTGATCTGTAATTCCCAGGGATGTTTTTTGGGCCCTTTTTAAATATTGGTGCTACATTGGCTTTTCTCCAATCAGCTGGTACCATTCCAGTCAATAGACTGTCTGTAAAAATTAGGAACAACGGTCTGGCAATCACCTGACTGAGTTCCCTAAGTACCCTCGGATGCAAGCCATCTGGTCCCGGTGATTTATTAATGTTAAGTTTCTCAAGTCTAATTTTAATTCCGTCCTCTGTTAACCATGGAGGTGCTTCCTGTGTTGTGTCATGAGGATAAACACTGCAGTTTTGGTTACTGAAGCCCCCCGATTCACTCGTGAAGACTGAGGAGAAGAATAAATTCAATACCTTTGCCATCTCCCCATCCTTTGTAACCAGATGTCCTTCCTCATTCTTTATGGGGCCAATATGGTCTGTCCTCCCTTTTTTACTGTTTACATACTTAAAGAATTTCTTGGGATTTTTTTTGCTCTCCTCCGCTATGTGTCTTTCATGTTCTATCTTAGCCGTCCTAATTGCACCCTTACATTTCTTATTGCATTCTTTATAAAGTCTGAATGCTGAGGATGATCCCTCGACCTTGTATTTTTTGAAGGCCTTCTCCTTTGCTTTTATATGGATTTTTACATTGGAGTTAAGCCATCCAGGATTTTTGTTCGCTCTTTTAAATTTATTACCCAATGGGATACATTGGCTGATGCCCTTATTTAATATGCTCTTAAAGCAAACCCATCTCTCCTCCGTATTCTTTGTTCCTAATATTTTATCCCAATTTATGCCTTTTAGCAAGGTTTGTAGTTTAGGGAAGTTGGCTCTTTTGAAAGAGCCAACTCGACTGGAGACTTGAAGACTTGCCCACTTTGTAAGCCTTCACTATCAACTTTTGAAATCTACCTTGAAAGCAGGAGCCCCTACTCCCCATCCTTGTTGGTGCTAAACAAATTTACAGATATTCCAGACAAAAAAACAGGGATTATTTTGCCCGGATCAACCAATGAATATTAATAGTAGTGGCTAGTTCCAGCGGGTAAGTATAGACCTATCATACAGGAAACAAGCCTGGATGCAGTTCAAGTTGGCCTTTTAAACATATTGCAAAAAAAGAGGGGATGAGAAACAGAGGGTTTCTCTAAAGAAGGTCAGCAGAGAGCACTATTGTCAAATACAAAACCAGCTTTATTAATAACCAAAAATTATATAACCAATTAATATATCAAAAAGTGAAGATATAAGCAATATGGACAGACGGTTATCACAAACAAATTAAAATGGACAACGTTGTCACAGGGAATATTAAAATCAAATGGGAGCCGCGGCAACACGCCCACACATACACATCATACACACTAGATATGGGGTATATTGAATTAAGGATAGTCCTGCACAATAGATTGGAGATTAATGGAAAGTATTCCCAGTATAGAGTATCCAGTAGGGCAGGAACAGTCCTATATCACTAGTTTGGAGGTGATGTAAGTGGGTGGATGATCTGACAAATCAAAAAGTTGAACCATAGATGGAGCGATCTCTCAAACGATCATTGCACTCAGTGGTTATTTAGATCACAGCTGATGAAATAGATTACAAACGCTTTCCAGATTGCAGTAAGAATGATTGTGCAGACATCTACAGAGGCAGCAGGATAAATGTCCTTGGAGACAGCATTTAAGGAAACATAGAAAAACTGACATACGTTTTGTTGAAGTGCTGAGTAGGGTGGAAGAATCTCATTAACTGCACTGTATCCGTCGTCAGACTATGTTAGTCCTGGATGTTGAAGTCCCTCTGTGGACAGATGCCTCTGTGTGGCTCACTAGGAGTGCAGGCCGGTAAGGAGTCGTCACTCACAGCTCCTCACCATGGAGCCGCCGAAGCACCGCTGCCGCCGTATGATGCGTAGCTGTAAGGAAAAAACCAACATCAGCTGTTGGATCAGCTGTTAGGTCCGTGTAAGGATGAGTCAGGTCAAATTGCGCGCGGCTCCCGAGGACGTGCTGACGTCACACCGCTGACGCGTTTCACCAGCCAATGGACGCTGGTTTCCTCAGAGCTAGGAGGGGTCAAGTGTGGTGAGTTTAAATAAGCAATAAAGAGTGCAGATACTACTTGTATCCACTAGATGTCGACCATAACCCCTCAGTGTAAGTCATTCAGCAAACAAAGCATACATACTAATTTGATTTGTCAGATCATCCACCCACTTACATCACCTCCAAACTAGTGATATAGGACTGTTCCTGCCCTACTGGATACTCTATACTGGGAATACTTTCCATTAATCTCCAATCTATTGTGCAGGACTATCCTTAATTCAATATACCCCATATCTAGTGTGTATGATGTGTATGTGTGGGCGTGTTGCCGCGGCTCCCATTTGATTTTAATATTCCCTGTGACAACGTTGTCCATTTTAATTTGTTTGTGATAACCGTCTGTCCATATTGCTTATATCTTCACTTTTTGATATATTAATTGTTTATATAATTTTTGGTTATTAATAAAGCTGGTTTTGTATTTGACAATAGTGCTCTCTGCTGACCTTCTTTAGAGAAACCCTCTGTTTCTCATCCCCTCTTTTTTTACAGATATTCCAGCCAATAGAACAATATGAAATTGCTGTCCTAGAATACCATTAACCATCTCAGTTAGGAGAGAGTTTGCACCAGCAGGGTCTTTTGAAGAGTGTTTGTCAGATTTGCCTGCTGCTCTTCCTTATTCCCAATCATCAAGGGAAACTAAACTTGTTTTTCAGGCTTTTGCAGTATTGTCTGCAAGTGTTTTGTCATAGAACAGCCTGTTCTGCAAGCTTTCCGTTTTTCCTACCAGCACAGAGGTCAGAAGGGGCAGATTTTAGAGGTCTAGAGTATCTAACGCACAGAGTGTAGGGGTCTGGAGTTCATAAGGTACAGAGTCCAAGGGTCAGAAGCACTTCTCGCACAGGGTGCAGGGATTAAGAATATATAATACACAGAGCACAAGGTTCACAAGTACATATCACAGAGCACAGGGGTAGGTAGTACATAAAGCACAGAGTACAGGGGTCAGGAGTACAAAAGGCACAGAGCGCAGGGGCCAGGAGTGCATAAGGCACAAAGCACAGACTGGTGTTTGTACTGTATAGGACCTTATGTTGCAAGGTAATATGTTGTGTCAGGGCAGGCCATTCATTTGATTTGACTACCTAATACATCACAAGAGAGTAAAAATCATACATGCAGCATCTACGGCAGCACAGCTCACCATAACTTATTGCTGTGTGCTAGGGAGGTGCCATTCAGAATAAAAGGTAGCACTGCGCAACAACATGCATAATGAGGCATGCTTGTGTTAATGGTCCTTCAGTGACAGCTGTTAAGATATAGGTTACAGGGAGATTATTGTTTTCAGTGAGTTGGCTTGCATTGTGAAAAAACAGTAAATTGCAACAACTGAGTAGCACTGCAAAGCAGGTAGTACAAATTTAAATCCGGTATACACGTACTGAAATTTGGTAGTTTCAGCAGGAACTGGCAGAATTTCAGTACATGTGTACCGATGTCTGTTCAACAGAAGCCGTTCTAACAACCCACTTCTGTCGGATGGCTTTGCTGAAAAACCAGCATTTAAGTAGCCTTCACTGCCAGAAAACAATAGAAGAGCAGGAGAGCTCCCTGCATTAACATCACTTGTAGTGATGCGGGGATCTGTCAGGTTTTTTTGTGCTCAACCCCCAGTTAATGGAAAAAAACTGTACATGTATACCCAGTTTTAGTATGTAATGAGAAAATATGGCCATCCTCATGTACATATAAAGCTACAACGGTGTCTCTTTTTATGGGTATGGTGGGCGGTTCCTATTTATATTGAAGTTTAATTTGATATTTTTTGTGCTTCCAATAAAGATTTATTTGTATCTAGACTTGGATCTTGCATTTGTAACTATACCCTGGTGGCTATCCCATTTTTTTGGTCCTTTGGGCAGTCCTTAGTGTCTGCTCAATTTTAAAGAAATAATTAGCTGTCTAATTACAAACCGCGCTCCTGTGCAAAATTACTCTATGTAAACAACATAATAAAACCGTGAAAAATTGTGATCCCTGATGACGTCAGAACGTTCTGACGAAACCGGTCGGACGTAAACGAACGTGATACGCCATTTCCGCTTGTATTTTTATTTCCTGCTTTTTCTGTTTGTATTCTGCCCGCATGTACCCTCATGTGGGGAATGTGGTTTTAAGCCGTTTTTAGCTTAAATAAATATTTTGGCTTACTTCACTATGGGAGTTTCTTATTCATCTCTCCCCAACTCCAAACATTCACGGTCTTTGTGACCTACCCTGGGAAGTTCGGTCGCATGCATCCAAGCAGCCTTATCGCTGATCAAGACGCCTGAGTTCCAGCGCCTGAGCTCCAGCATCTGCACCTGGCCGTGATCGGGAGAAGCCTTGTTGGTTAACCCCAAAGCGCATTTGACTCCTGTCATGGGAGTCACCCCCATCTGGTGAGTAGGCTGTGTGGCTGGTGATGGCAATTGAATGCTGCTGTTTGATGCTTTGCTGTACCCAAGGAAGATATGCTTAGAAGCTCTACCCACCCAGAAGCTCTGGTTTCAAAAAATATTTTTGAACATTTATTTTTTGAACATTAATTTTTGAACACTAATTTGTTGTACACATTGGTTAATAATGGTGGACTTTCTTTTTGAATTTGTATTTTCTTTTTGAATTCTGTACATCTGATTCATTTAACCTTTGCCTGGTATTTTTCACTATGATAATTTAATATTCAGTTGGCAGATATATATATAATTTTTCACAATTTTTCACGGTTTTATTATGTTGTTTACATAGAGTAATTTTGCACAGGAGCGCGGTTTGTAATTAGACAGCTAATTATTTCTTTATTTTCTTTATTTATAACGTGCTGCTCCTCAATCAATTTAATTTTCCACATGCGCAAGTAGGTAAATCTCTTTACCAATTTTTTTCTGCTCAATTTTAGTATGCAGTGTGTTTTGGCCATAGAGCCCCACTTTAAATCTAATTTAGTGGGTGGGTAAGTTACATATGGTATCTGTTTGGATACCTTGCATTGTTTATGGTTCCCTATGCTTTCTGTTTTTTCATACCACAATCCTTCCCTGATGACCCCCAGAACTTGGACAGGAGGTGTGTGACAGAGGCGGCATTTACTGGTACAATCCACTTTATTTCCCTCCTGCAGCTACTGAAAGCCGCCTCCCCTGTCCCCTTGGTACCAGTAAATGCCACCCCTCCTGTTCCTCTTCTTTTGGCTGTCCAGCTCCCCGTGTGTTCCCCCCAGAGCTGCCGGTTTCCCCTCCTCTCCCCCCAGCTGCTGTGGGGGGAGGTTTCAGGATGGAAAGTGGGGTAGGGGCTTGTAAATATGTAATTTACCAGCCCCTTCCTTTTCCGAATGAACTCAGTGATCAGTACACTCACTGTGTTCATTTATAACTAAAGCATAGTAAACTGTGTATACTATGCTTCAGTTTGTGAATGAACAGGAACCCACTCAGTACAGAGCACTTCTCATTCATTCACTGTCCAGTGCAGCTGAGGCTGCAGAGAAAGGAACTGGGAAATCTCTGTCCACCGTTCCTTTTCTCTGTCTCAAAAGTGAGACATCAGGGGTCTGTTTAGACCCCTGATATTTCACCAAAGCCTCCCAAGAGGGCTGCTAAAAAATTGTAAAATAAAATAATAAAAATAGAAAACTACTGACACTGTCTACTGCCCTACTAATACCAATCTTTGCCCTACTGACACTGTCCACTGCTCTACTGACAATGTCCTCTGCTATATTGACAAAGTCCACAGCTCAATTGACTGATACCATCCACTATCCATTCAAGTTTGCATTCCCATGGGACTTTAAACTAAGCACATGACATCAAAGTAGTAAAAATCAATACAAATGATTACAAATTTATTATTCCAATTATAAACAGATCTGATAGAAACAAAATACATATATAATACTGAAAAGCTGATGAGTAGCAGCAATGCAATATTCACATTGATAGATTGCAATAAATTAAGTCATAGTATAAATAAATTGAAATGTGGCATCCTAGTGTATAACGCATGATTGTAACAAAGCTGCATTCAAGAACTCAACACGTTTCGTGGAATAACGTCCACTTCTTCAGGAGTAAATGCAGGGTGTGTGTCTGCAAAAAATAAATAATGACAGAATGATTGGGAAAGATAAAAAAAAAGGAAGTTTAAAACTGTCAATAGGATATCCCATCCTGTTACTTACAAGGCGGCTCAAGATTGGACATGGTGGTGCTGAGGACAGGGGGCTCCTGGGGACGTCTATCCCAGGAACTGTGGCAGTGTGAACACTGGTGACCAAAGGCACTGATAAAGGGCAGGCAGACTTCAAGAAACGAAAAAGTCGACAGAGTGTAATAATACCCACAGCCGTCCAAGAGATTTCTGTGAAAAATAATGTGCTTAAATAAATAGAACGAATGTATAATCATAGATCTTGCTGGTTTATTTCTTAAAAAAAAAAAAAAAAGATTTTTTTGATCTCTTTCATGTTGTTCAGGTAGATTTCCGCTTCTCAAATGTTGCCTACTCCCTGTTCTTCACAATATGTATGTATCTCTTTAACAGGTTTTTACCTTGCTGTTTAACATTAAAAAGGACCATGCATTCAGTTTTAGGCCGGGTTCACACTGTTCTGACATGAAAGTCCCACGACTTCCGATCCGTCTTTGCCGTGCAACATCGGTCAGCCTTTAATGAACAGGATCCAACTTGAGATGAGTGCAACTTGGGTCTGGTATGGATTTTTATTTTTTTTCAATACATTTTGCAGTGCTAGCATTACCTCTGAGCAAAAGTCGCATGTCACAAGTCAGATCAGTTAAGATGCTGATCCGACTTGGATGCGACTTCAATTAAATTCAATGGGCTGAAATAGGAAAAAAATTGGAGGACTACTTGCCTCTTGTAACAGACGTTTAACCCACCAGAAGTTGGTGAGTGAGGACACATTAGGAAGGGAGCACAGCACGGCACTTTTTTTAACATTTGGCACAGGAGGACCATCACAACGGCACTTTAAAAGGACTTATTGTTTATATAATTGCACAGATCGCTGATTGCACCTTTATATATGTTTCATGAATTTTGCATAAGGAATTTTGGTTTAAATGTAATTTTGTGATAAAGATTCATATTTGATGCTTCATGTTTAGACAGCGCTGAGCATATATACAAATGAAACAGGACAAAAGTTGGACCAAAGTAGTGCAGGAACCTTTTTCAAAGTTGGACCAACACAAGTTGGACCGGTTAAGACGGCTCTCATAGGGAATCATTGATTTATACACGTCATGCGACACGTGCTCTCAAAGTCGGAGCGTATGTCGCACCAGTGTGAACCAGGCCTTAGGACACCTCTCCCTTTACCCAATGTGTGGTAGGCAGGTGATATTGTAATATCCCATAAGATGGCTGCTGCTTTAAATACAATCACAAAGGAATACACACTGGGTGAATGCACAGATCCAAAGTCTTGATACTATGTTTAACAGACTTGGGCCCCTTTCACACGGGCGGACCGATCAGGTCCACCTGTCAGCTTTTAAGGCAAACCCAATTGGACCATTCATTGCCCTTTATGGAGCGGCGGTGCCAACGAACATATGTCCATCCAATCCTATCTGCTAAAAACGGATGGGGATTTATTCCCCATCTGTCTATCAGATCGGATTGGCCATTGGGTGTAAACAGACATGCAGTCCATTTACTTTCGATTACCCATTGAGGAGAGGGGGCTGTGTCTGTGTCCGCTCTGCACAGCGGAGCAGACGTGGACAAGCTATCTGCCTGCTCAGCAGGGATCAGCGAACAGTTTCCCCACTGAGCAGGTGTAGTCCACCCCATGTGAAAGGGGCCTAATGAAAGAAACTCACTGGCAATGGTCATATGCTGCACTTTGAGACCTAAAGGGAAAATGGAGCGATGGTTCCTGTTGTACAAACGAAAGTAAAACTGTTACAATTCACTCTACTAGTAGAACAGGATTGGTGCCACAGTGGGAGGGTAATATAAACAAAAAAAAAAAGTTCAGTCATTGCAGGGAGCCAATAACCACAAGTAATTTAATATGTGAAATGTTAGTTTATGCGGTTTATTTGTCTCATAGGATTGTTGGTTCTATTAGGATTTATTACAATCTGCACTTCAATGTTCAGACTGAGTTTAATAAAGCATGATCAGTGCATCTAAAGGATATCTAAACCCAAGACAAAAACTGAATATATTGCTACTTACATGTCTATAGGTTTTCAGAAAGTTCAGAAAATATCTGTTGATCTTGCCAGAAATGTTGTGTCCTTGTCACTTACTATGAATTAAACTGAAAGCACAAACAATACTATTTGCCTTCCAAGCTTTCTTCTGTAAAATACAAGTTCCTCTGTCCCATGTAAGGGAAATAAAGATAGAAATACATGTTTGTAGTCCTAATCAGGAGAGCAGTCTAGGGTGACAACCATGGCTCCCTTCAAGGATGAACTATAGTTAGTGTGCCTAGCCATCCTAGGGCAGGAAGTGTGTTATTCACAGGATTACTAGGTGAAAATAAACCAGGTAACATTTGTTTGAGTTATGCTACTATATATAGGGCTATCAGTTCGCGCTGGTGCAATGAGGGAATCAGCGCGATTCCTGTTCAGGTTCCTGCATTGCATCTGACTTGCAGGCAGTTCACACTGACATCTGAAAACCTCTGTGGGTGTCAATAGAAAGTTAATCACACCCCAAATCTGTTAGCAGAATGCAGTGCGAACTGTAGAATGGAGTTGCATGGGTCTGGACACCCATGAGATCCGATTCTAGTGCGGACCAAAAATAGGGCCCTGCACCATTTTGGTGCGAATGCAATGGGATCTCAGCTATACAAACTGTATGACTTTGCATCGCAAAGCGGTGCACATCACATGCGATGTCTGGGATCCCATAAGTGTCAACCCAGCCTCATAGCCCCAGAATTACCCTATATTTTACTGCGGCATAGCAGCCCCGCTGCGCTCCGCTGGATGCACTGGAGCCACCCCGGCTGTGCTGCCATTCACTGCAGCACAAGCCGATCAGTGGGACCTGGCCAATGATTTATGACTGGAACCCACTGATCAGCCAAGCAAATGACAGAAGAGAGCTCCGCGTAGGTAAACAACACAGGGCTCTCTACTGTCAGCAACAATGTGCCTTTTTTTTTTCTCCCTGCAAAGCAAAGAGTATTAACCAGCACATTGCTTAGTAAAACATACACAGTAAACATTAACCCCTTGATTGTTGGAAGGACAACAGCATGTAATGTAAAGTACTGTGAACTAAATACTGTATGCATTATACCTATCTATGCAGCAGGTGGCGCTGTAGTATTATAGTGTGTATTCTATGATACGAAGTAATGACAGAATGTACCGTCTGTATGTAAATGTGTACTTGTTTGTATCCTGTTTCTCGTTCCATGATAAAGACATGCTGTAAGATATGTTCAGCTATTTCTCCATGAAAGTAAAGTAATCTCTGCAAACAAGGAGCTTCCAGTGCATAATTTCAATACTCTAACAACATTGATTGCACTAGATGTGTACATTATTAGCAGTGAACACTGTATTAAGCCTGGTACACACTATTCGTTTTTTTTTTTGTTCAACCCATTAAACTGGCAGCTCCAGTTGGAGCCGCTGTACTAATGAACAGACGTTAGTACAGCAATCTCCCCGTTGAGCTGTTGTGTTCTGACAGGGGGACGGCCCTGCCGCCAGAACACTCCAGTTAGTGCTCTCTACCATTGGCTGTGAGCGCTGATCAGGAGCCGGTCGGCTGCTGGTTTTCCAGCATGCTCGTCCGACAGAAGCTGGACCAGCTGCCATACACATGGCCGAATGTTGGCCAGTTTTTATTGATCAGGCCAATGTCACCTGGCATTCGGCCCCTGTGTGCAGGGTAATGTGGTGTGTGGTAATCGTATACCCCAAAAGAAAGCTCTATTTAATATAAAATAGAATGATTTACATTTTGTTTGCTTAAAGCATTGCATGACTGCGCAATCACCAGTTAAAGTAGCGTACTGCTACATAGCAAAAAATGGCCTGGTCATGAAGGGGGTAAAATCTTGGGAACTGAAGTGGTTAAAGATGCATGGTTAAAAAGAGTCTGAACCTACATACTGTATACACTGTACACAGTCTGCAGTCCTTTTACACACATTTGTTGCCTATCAGTGCCAATCAGTGCCCATCTGTGCTGCCAATCAGTGCTACCAATCGGTGCCCATCAGTGCTGCCTATCAGTGCCCATTAATGCTGCCAGTCAGTGCCAATCACTGTCCATCAGTGCTGCCCATCATACTCCTAAGTGCTGTCAATTACTGCCAATCAGTGCTAACAATCAGCACCCATTAGTGCTGCCATTCAGTGTCTATCAGTGCCAATCAGTACCCATAAATGCTGTCTATTAGTGGCCATCAGTACTTCTAATCAGTGCCTCATCAGTGCTGCCCCTATCAGTGCACTGAGTGCAGGGATGGTGAGAGGAGCTCAGCAGCCAAGCACATTGTCCAGGGGCGGGGGGACCTGGTGGGGCACAACTAAAATCTGTCGATGTTTCTTAATACCACAAAAGAAAAAAAAAGTGGAGCGCTAACTTACTAATCAATAACTTAACAATAATGGTGGAACCCTCTAATGTATGGAAATCTCAATAAACTTCAATATTACCACAATACCAGTCTCTGTGATATGTAATTTCACATATAATAAACATCAAAAGGAAAATAACACATAAGATTAAAAACGTAGCAGGGGTGGTGGGAACCCCTCTACAGATATTTGCATTACAAATTAACTTCAAATGCAATAATTCACATTATAATAGTAACTAAAACATATAAAATTCAGTGTACTAAAAAACAAAAAATTCCAAAGTGTAATAATGGTAAGAACCTTCTAAGAGCCGGTTCACACGGGGGCGACTTGTCAGGCGACCTAGCCGCCTGACAAGTCGCCTCCCGTTCTGTACAATGGAACTGTTCTAATCGGAGCGACGCAAGTCGCTCCGACTTAGAAGAAAGGTTCCTGTACTACTTTGGGGGCGACTTGCATAGACTTCTATACAGAAGTCGTCTTGCAAGTCGCCCCGGCAGTCGTGTGCAGGTCGCCTCGGTGAGGCGACCTGCAAGTCGTGCCGCGTCTAGTGTGAACCGGCACTAACTAAAGAGTTGTTGAAGTTAATTTGTATTACAAATATCTGGCGAGGAAGGGGGGGATATTCCACCTCCCCTGCTAAGTTTTACTTATTTATTTATTTTTTTATTTCTTATTCTCCTTTTGATGTGTATTAAATGTGAAATCACATATCACTGGAATTATTGAACTTGAAGTTAATCTGTATGACAAATATCTGTAGGTGGGGTTTCCACCAACCCTGCTAAGTTTCCTTTTTATGCCTTATTTTCAGTGTGATGTGTATTATATGTGTTAATATAACATAAGTTACATATCACAGAGACCAGTATTGTGGTAATATTGAGGTCTATTGAGATTTCTATACATAGAGGGTTCCACCATTATTGTTTAGTTATTGATTAGTAAGGTAGCGCTGCACTTTTTTGCTTTTTTTTCACATGCCGATCTTTACTTGTGCCACATGCCAATGTAAAGCATCATGTCCCGGCTAGGGAAGTGCTCATATACACCATGCAAGCATTGAATGCTGTTAGAAAGATCTCAACGCTTCAGGGGGAGGAATGTTTCTAATACTGAATACTAATTTATGTTGAAGTGGGCAAGTTCAAATTTAACATGTACAGGCCTAGTGTACCCTCCTCCCACATTCACTGCAGTTCCCAAAGGTTCATGGGAAATGCAGTTTCTTTTTTTCTGTAAAGAGAGAGGAGAGGATTTGATGTAATCCCTGCTGTAACATCTCCTCCTTGGCAGAGCAGATGCTGTTATCTTTTGAATTACAGAGACGACTTCCTGAAAATTCAGTTAGACTTCTTTTCAATGGTAAGGAATTTCACAGATGTATTAACTGTTTAGCCGGCTTCCTACCTGACCGTTGCACATAAACACCCGGGTGGGCGCTTCCTCCTTCTGAGTGGACGTTTCTGAACTTCCTTTAGAAGTAGTGGGACTGTGCAGCGCATCTTGGATCCGCAGGGTGCTCTTTGATTGGCCCTCCTGATCACATGATGGCTGTGTCCACTCACAGCCATCATGTGATGTAAATAGTGAGCCGGTTGCTAGATGATCGCCACTCCTCCTCACATGGAGCTTGTCAGTGAAGAGAAGGAGAGTGGATCTCTGCAGCCGGACAGTGATCAGTGAGTATGAGCTGTTTTTTACAGCTTTTTACACACTGATCACCGGCCCAGTGTCCCCAAAACAGTGTCTCCACACAGTAAGAACACCAGTCCCACATATGTCCCAGTAAAATCATTTGTCCCAGTGATCATCTGCGCACATCTATACATTATTATCTGAGCACATCTGTCCGTGATCACACACACCAATTATCATGCACTTATCAGGATTTTACATATAGCAAAACACATTCTGGCCTAAATTTATGACGAAATTTGATTTTATTGGATTTATTTTAAAACAGAAAGTAGAAAATATTGCTTTTTTTCTAAATTTTCACTCTTTTTTTTCACTTATATGGCAAAAAATAAAAAAAATAGTGTTGAATAAATAGCACCAAAAGAAAGAAAGCTCTATTTGTGTGAACAAAATGTCAAAAATTTCATTTGGGTACAGTGTAGCATGACCGCGCAATTGTCATTCAAAGTGTGAGAGCATTGAAAGCACTGAAAAGGGGGTGAAAGTGCACAGTATTGAGGTGGTTAAAGAGGAACTGCAGTCTGCTCACATAATTTGTAATAAAAACATCTTTGCCATTCTGCAGCTTCCCTCCAACCACCTTGCATATTATTTTATATATACTGTGATTCTGTACTTGCCAAATATGCTGCAGAAATCTCCCTCCACTAAGTCTGGCTGCAGCCATTTTAACTGTGGGCAGCTGAAGCTGCTGCCTGTTCACTTCCTGGATTTACACAGACACACAGAGGCACACCTCCAGCTTTGCAGCCATGCAGCTCTCATTGGCTCTCTTATGACTCATCCCCCCTCCCTTCCTGGCAAAATCTCACTAGAGTTAGAGCGAGAGCTGTGCATGATATCATAAGCCTAGGCTTTTTACCAGACAGGAAATAGGAAGTGGGCTGTATAAGGTATTTACTGGCAGAAAAAAAAATGTTTTACTATCCACAGTTAAAAAAACAAGGGCAGAAGATAATAATAATAGATGGAAAGATGAAAAAATGACTGAAGGTCTGCTTTAAGCCTGGTACACACTATGAGTCAGCTCCGATTGGAGCCGCTGTACTAACTATGCGGTGTTAGTTTGGCTGCTGGTTTTCCTGCATGCTCGTCCGACAGCCAAACGGCGGGCTTCTTCTGTCAGACAGGGTGGCATACACACGGTCGAATGTCGGCTGTTTTTTTTAACTGCCCGATGTGTGCAGTGCTTTAGTGTAGAGTAGAGCTGCACAATTAATCGTTAAAAAATCGTGATCTCAATTCACCCCCTCTGACGCTCTCTCCTGCTGAGTTTGCCAATTCTTTCATATGAACAAGTGGAGAGATTATCTACTCACTCAGCTGTCAAAAGAAAGCATCCGGGCAGTCTGCCAAGTTTATAACTTAAAACATTGTAACTAACACTTCCTTCTTAGATCAAAGGGATAGAACTTCTGTGTAAAAAAAATAATCAGTCTGCCAAGAAATGCAGGAGGTATAACCACTTAGGCCCGGTTCACACTGATGCGAGTTCATGACGAATGCGATGCGTTTAAAACGCTTTAAATTTGCATGTCATCCCTAAAGTCATTGTTTTCAATGACGGTCGTTCACATACATGCGTTGCGATTCCTCTACAAATGCGATGCGATTAAAAAAGGGTCTTGTGCGAGTTTACTGCGTTGCGAATTTAGTCTCCATAGACATCAATGTAAATCGTTCTTGAATCACATTGATGGTTCACATATGTGCGAATTCCACCACACAACTCTTCACAAAAACAGGAAGTACACAGGAAGTTAACACCTTTTTTTTTTTTTTACATTATGATTCCATTGGCTAGAATATCAATCGCAGCTATGTCCAGCTCCTGAAATTCGCGGTAAAATCGCGGTAAATTCGCACCTCACAAAGGTCAAAAAAACGGAACAAAATCACAGCGCATCAGTGTGAACCGGGCCTTAAGGTCTAAATCTTTTTCTGACACTTCTTTCTTAAGTTATAATCAATATTTTTTGCTAGAAAATTACTTGGAACCCCCAAACATTATATATATGTAGCGCTGGTAGATTTGTGATCTACCATCTGTTAGGTAAATTTAGTAACTTGTTCGTTAAAAAGGTTAGGTTTGCCTCTGTTCCAGCTTGACTGGCGTTGTGTGTGTTTCCATACTGACCGGAGACAACTCGGTGGAGGTGGTCCTCCGAGTTGCATTCTGGGCGAGGGTATATATGGGACAGACGCCATATTTTGGGGTTCGTTTTACAGCCACCTGCTGGCCGACAGGTATGCGTTAGAGAGCTACCTCGTGGTCCTCCGTTCCGGAGGCCCGCGTCGCTGCGGCGCAGCGGTGGGCCCAGAGGCTTGTCTGGGGCCTACCACAGCAGCCGAGGAATGGTCCTGAGCTGTCTATCCCGTGTGAAGAAGCTGGACAACCGAGGAGATCCCAGGGGAGGACCCATCATGGAAGGATCATGCAGAGTGCTGGTCTGGAGAGGGGCCTGGTGACTTGGTTGTAGGACGTATTCTAAAGTAACTATACAGCATAGTGTTGCCGGGTTGGCTTAAAGGTTCAGGCACTGTGACTGACGTTCATTGCAGAAAAAACCAATACATCCTGTGGCAGAGGATCGTACGGGTTCATCCCAAACAAGTCTGTGGCAGAGACTACTACTGGCTGCTAGGCAAGTGAGAGAGGCCTATCCAGGCGAGCAAGGAGTGTGTCCCACGAGGGGAGCGCATTCTATTATAATATCCAAATTCTACCAGGACATTTGTCAAGAATCCTACAAGAAGATATTTGAGTTTCTTCTGCAGTTTCCCTTCTGCCTCTTTCCTGCTACTTCCTTGTTAAATTGTTTAACCACTTTACAACCGGCCCATAGCCAAATGACGGCAGCAGGGCGGTTGCTTAACTCTGGGATCACGTCATATGACCTCTTCCCAGAGTTCCCCTCTTGCGCGCCCCCTGGAGTGCGCACCAGAACACATCCGTGACCGCTGGGTCCAGAGGACCCGGCGCATCACGGATCCCCCTAAATGGCCGCTGATCGCGGCCATTTACCATGTGATCGCTCCGTCATGTCATGTCATGACGCCGGTTCCTCTCCTCCCCTCCTGTGTACCAATCGATACACTGTGAGCGGAGAGGGGGGTGGATGGATGGCAGTAGCGCTGTGGGCCGTAGCGCTAACCAGTGACATCCAGCCATCCATCCATCCATGCTCAGCCATCCCTAATGCTCTGCAATGCCCTGCAATGCTGTGCAATACTCTGCAATGCCCCAGAATACTGTGCAATACTCTGCAATACCCCGCAATACTCTGCAATACCCCGCAATACTCTGCAATACCCCACAATACTCTGCAATACTCCACAATACTCTGCAATACCCCGCAATACTCTGCAATACTCCACAATACTCTGCAATACCCCACAATACTCTGCAATACCCCACAACACTGTGCAATAATCTGCAATACCCCGCAATACCCCGCCATACTCGGCGATACCCTGCCATACTCTGCAATACCCAGCCATACTCTGCAATACTCGGTGATACCCAGCCATACTCTGCCATACCCTGCCATGCTCGGCCATACCCAGCCTTGCTCAGCCATACTCGGCTATACTCTGCCATACTCGGCTATACTCGGCCTCTGTATGTGGTCACGCTGTGGAAGTCTCACACATGTGATATCGCCATACTCAGGAAGAGTAGGAGAATCTATTTTGGGGTGTCATTTTTGGTATGTACATGCTATGTGTTAGAAATATTGTATAAATGGACAACTTTGTGTTAAAAAAAAAATGCGTTTTAACCACTTCCCGCCAGCCGGCTGTCATACGACGTTCTTGACGTTGTGTGGGGATATCTGAATGATGCCTGCAGCTACAGGCATCATTCAGATATCAGCTTTTTTAGACAGCGATTCCCTACACCTTAAGAATGATCATAGCAGCTGTTCCACTGCTTGATCGTTCTTACGGGAGGCGAGAGGGGACGTCCCCCCCTCCCGCCACCCCCCGGTGCTTCTATCGTCTCACCGCTACGATCGAAGCCAGGATCTTTTTTTTTTATTTTTTTATTTCAGACTTCCCAGCCTAGAGGTGAGATGTGAGGTCTTATTGACCCCATATCTCACCGTAAAGAGGACCTTCATGCCATATTCCTATTACAAGGGATGTTTACATTCCTTGTAATACGAATAAAAGAGGTCAAATTTTTTTTTTTAAAAAAGCATCAAACTAAAATAAATAAAGTAAAATGAACAATACAAAAAAAATTTAAATTTTTTAAAGCGCCCCTGTGTGCTCGCATGCAGAAGCGAACGCATACGTAAGTCAAGCCCACATATGAAAACGGTGTTCAAACCACACATGTGAGGTATCGGTGCGATCGGAAGAGCGAGAGAAATAATTTTGGCCCTAGACCTCCTCTGTAACTCACAACATGTAACCAGTAAAAAATTTTGAAAAGCGTCGCCTATGGGAATTTTTGAGAAGCGAAGTTTGACGCCATTCCACAAGCGCGTGCAATTTTGAAAAGTGACATGTTGGGTATCTATTTACTCGGCGTAACTTCATCTTTCATATTATGCAAAAACATTGGGCTAACTTTACTGTTTTGTTTTTTTTAAAAGCACAAAACAGTTTAAAAAAAAAAAAAACGTGTTCAAAAAATTGCTGCGCAAATACCGTGCGAGATAAAAAGTTGCAATGACCGCCATTGTATTCTCTAGGGTCTTTGCTAAAAAAACATATATAATGTTTTGGGGTCTATGTAATTTTCTAGCTAATAAATGATGATTTTTACATGTAGGAGAGAAATGTCAGGATTGGCCTGGGTGCTCCAGAACGCCTGAAGATGCTCCTTGCATGTTGGGCCTCTGTATGTGGCCAAGCTGTGTAAAAGTCTCACACATGTGGTATTGCCATACTCGGGAGTAATAGTAGAATGTGTTTTGGGGTGTTATTTGTGGTATGCATATGCGGTGTGTGAGAAATAACCTGCTAATATGACAATTTTGTGAAAAAAAAAAAAAGTAAAAAAAAAAACGTGATTTTGCAAAGAATTGTGGGAAAAAATTACAACTTCAAAAATCTCACCATGCATCTTTCTAAATACCTTGGAATGTCTTCTTTCCAAAAAGGGGTCATTTGGGGGGTATTTGTACTTTTCTGGCATGTTAGGGTCTCAAGAAATTAGATAGGCCGTCAGTACTTCGGGTGTGATCAATTTTCAGAGATTGGCACCATAGCTTTTGGACTCTATAACTTTCACAAAGACCAAATAATATCCACCGATTTGGGTTATTTTTACCAAAGCTATGTAGTGGTATAAATTTTGGCCAAAATATATGAAGAAAAATTACTAATTTGCAAAATTTTATAATAGAAACTAAGAAAAATGCATTTTTTTACAGATTTTTAGGTCTTTTTTCTTTTATAGCGCAAAAAATAAAAAACCCAGAGGTGATTAAATACCACCAAAAGAAAGCTCTATTTGTGTGAAAAAAAAGGACAAAAATTTCATATAGATACAGTGTTGCATGACTGAGTAATTGTCATTCAAAATGTGAGAGCACCAAAAGCTGAAAATTGGTCTGGTTATTAAGGGGGTTTAAGTGCCCAGTGGTCAAGTGGTTAATAAAGCATTGAAAACGTATTCAAGTGTTGGTGCATGTATCGTCCAGAGGTAAACTCAACGGAACCCTAGACCCGGTGCCGGTGAAACAGAGGGAAGGAGAGTGAAGGTAACAAGCCCACTTAAACCAGCAGCTCCACCGAGAGTTATTGCTACATAAATTTTAGCAGAGACCCTAGGGAATAAAATGGCAGTTGCTGCAAAATTTTATGTCACACTGTATTTGCCCAGCGGTCTTTCAAATGCAATTTTTTGGGGAAAAAATACACTTCAATGAATAAAAAAAACCCGAAACAGTAAAGTTAGCCCAATTTTTTTTGTTTTAATGTGAAAGATGATGTTACGCTGCGAGAATCGTCAGAGAATCGTGATCTATCTTCTAAGCAAAAAAAAACGTGATTCTCATTTTAACCAGAATCGTGCAGCTCTTGTAGAGGGGTGTACTAATGGGGGGATTTTTTTGCCTATCCCAGGGTTCTTCTTTAATGCTGATTTTCCTGTCAGGAGAAACAGCATTTACAATAACCCAATGTGCCTGAGGCCTAAGGGCTCTTTCAGACAAGCAGTAAACTGATAAGCGATCTGCATTGGCAGGTGTTTAGGAGTGACCACTGCTGCCTCCTGAAACCTGATTTTTTTTTTTCTGCCAAATTTACATTGCAGGACCGAGCCGCAACTTTGAGCCAAGCTTTTGTCTTGCAGTTGCAGAAAGCTGCAAAGCATTATGGCCGCAGCATTTGTACAACCATGTCAGGCTGTATTGTTCGAATTATGGTGGGTTGCCAGGGGGCAGTAAAACTGCAGCTCAGCTGCCTGTTTTTACTGTCCCCTGGTTGGCAGTATGGAACAGCCCTATGCCTTCATGCACACAGCCGCAAGAGAGCATACAGCATGCATGGAATGTAAATAGCCAGCACAAGGAAGCCACAGATCCAGCGTATAGCCTCCAATTGCATTAAATGACTGTACGATGCTATACAAGAATTTACACTAGTGCTTGCACAAACTTGAAGGGTTGTATGTGCATATGCGTATGCAAATTTACTTAAGTGCCAGCGTAAACCCTTAGTCATTTATTGCAGGCGGGGGTTCCCTTACACTGGCTTTTTATGTTCCATGCATGCATAAACTAGGTGGATGGAGACATTGTATTCTGACAATGGCACCTGCTGGACCAGTCGAAAGTTGTATGGCTCTAGCAACTGATAAAACATCTTTCAGAGACTGTGTGAACATTGTTTACACATTACATGTTGTTAGCAGGCTGTGGGTGGGTCACGGTCATTATGCTTTCCTGAAGCTTTTTCCCAGACCAACTCCTGTATTTACCAAGCAGCCAGACAGCTTGGCAGGAGCCAATTCTTCAGCAGAAATTGAAGTCCTTAAAGCGGGGTTCCACCCAAATTTTGAACAATATCTGTATGTATTCTCTTCCTTGCCTAGATGCTGACATGCCGTTTAAAAAAATTTAAATCGCCGTAATTACCTTTTATTTTTCTATTCTTCTTTGCACTTCCTGGTTCTCCTCCCGTGGGAGTAGGCGTGTTTCTAGCCTCTCCCAGACTCCTGGGAGCTAGTCTCAGGCTTCCCAGGATGCCACTGAGCATGTGCGGGAATGAGCAGTGAATGCTGGGAGCACAGCATTCACCACATCCAGGAAATAAATGCTTGTGGGCTTCAAATGCCCACAATGAAGATGGAAACCGCCTGCAGTGAATAATATAAGTTATTCTTTCCGACGAAATCTGACACAGGCGGACATATTACACACAATATGTGAGTATGTAATGCTGAGAAGAAAAGTTTGTGAATGAACTAAAAAAAAAAAAAAAACGATAGATAGGTGGACCCCCGCTTTAAGCCCAGGTTCACACTGACTGCGGGTTAGAAATCGTGCGAGTTCAGCTGAATTCGGACAAACCTGCATGTCAGTCCGACTTCAGGTGCGATTTCAGAGACATCTGTGCGGGTTCATGCACACATGTCTATTGAAATTGGCAAAAGTAGTGCAGGAACTACTAAAGTCGGCGTTGCACCAAGTCGGACGGTGCTATTGTCAGCAATAGTCGCTGATTTGGCATGCGATTTTACATGTCACATTGCATGCCAAATCCACCTGATGTGAAAGTGGGCTAAAAGGTAAAGATTCATCATGGGAATTCATTAAAAAAATCAATAGTCCAGCTGCATTATATGATATTTTCTACATGACTACAGTAGTTTTCATTATTATACTATGTGCTGAGTTGTTATGATATCAGCATACTGTATTTACCTATGTCTAGTGCATTTAGTGTTAATGGTGGTGGCGGTATGAAATTTTAGGTTGTAACCAAATGCTGCTTAAGGGTTTGGTGTCTTGAAAAATGCTGCAAAATTAAAAGCAAAGACCTTGTTGGTTGCAGTTCCAGATTTATAAGGGGGCAAAAGGGAGAACTACCCTGGGCCCCCTTTCTATACAAAAATAATTAAAAAACAATATAAAAATGATGTAATAAAAGAATAGAATATATAATAGTAAAAAAGTACTTTTTTAATTAAATGTATCTTGGGAAGAAATATTTTGCCAGCCACCATCTTAAAGTTTTTATTTTGGACTGGTATTTTATATTGTTCTTAAAAACAAATTTTGGCAGCTTATGCGAACCACACAGGGGTAGATTTACTAAAACTGGTGCACACTGAATCTGCTGCAGCTGTGCATAGTAACCAGACGGATGGAAAATAGGGTTTCCATCCGTCTGGATTTCATGGACATGATTGGATCGGATACTGGTGAATGTCAGCAGACATGTCACTGCTGACATCTGCCACTCCATAGAGGTGCATGGAGCGTCTGATCAGGTCCGCCTGAAAAACTGACAGGGGGACCTGATCGGAGCGCCGTGTGAAATGGGACTAAATGTGCTGACAAGGAGTATGCTGATAGGAGGAGAGACCAGAGTGACAGAGAGTTGAGCTCATTACTGTGTTGCTTCTGCTTCACTGTCCAGTAACAGACTGCGTCAGATCCAGGATGACCTGGGCTCAGAGAGTGTGAGTTGAGTGATGCTGGCTGTCAGACTGAGGACATTTAGCGATGAAAAAGACTAAAAGGACCATTCATTTTTAGTGTGTCATTTTTAACTGGAGTTCTGCCTAAATGCTCATTCTGTGGAACTTTCACGCATATAACCATGAACAAATGTCACAATCTTTGTAAATCATCAGTAAGCAAATTTTATTTTGTTGATGACAACCATGGCATACTGATTCCCCGGATGGATATAGATGGTTGCTTGTAACTAGTTTCCTTAAGAAATGTTATAAATAAACTCTGAAACACGTTTCCTGTTCTGGGGCTATGAGGAAATTCCTCTGCTACCAAACTAAACGTCGTATAAATCTAGTTTTTGTTGCAGTGACCAAGGCAGCTAACCTGTGCAAATAACATGCTTTGAAAAGAGTTAGACAGTGTGAGTCACATTTCCCTGATGGAGCTTTCCGTATAGAAATCAGGTTTTACTTCTAAGGTAAGACAAATAAGTTCATAATACTTTTTTTTACAGCTTCTGCGTCACAGTGAGAAGGGAGATGGCGTTCATTGGAATACAAATCCTACAAGCTGGTAAGTTAGTCCACAAATTAAAATTCTCTGAGTTACATGGCTAATTATCTAATTGTAATTGACTCACTTACTGTATAATGTCCTTCATAATCCAGATTGCTGTGAGACCAGAATGGCTGCATAGAAGATATATATGTGAGCCAAAGGGGCTAATAGAGTTGCATAAATTTGTGTATGGGTTCAGTTATATTAGTACTACAGCAGGGGATTTACAATGAAATTTGGATGGAGCAGTCATGATTCAGATTTGTTCTCCTTTCATTCTAGTTGCTTCCTCCAGGGCTGGACTGGGCTTTTAGTGTAGTTTTGTGTATTTAAAGAGGAAGTAAACCCTGATGGGTTTACTTCCTCTTTGTTTCCCTGCAAATGTAAAGCACAATGGGCTACTATGCATTGCATAGTAGCCCATTATGTGTCACTTACCTGACACAGGAGCCTGCGATGTCACCTCTGTCCCCTCTGCTATGGATCGTCCATTTTCATTCCGGGGATCGTGGCTCTGTGATTGACCCGAGCCGCTATGACGTCACTCCCGCGCATGCGCACGGGAGCCGCCACTAACGGCATATCGCCGTTAGCAGCGGCATGCTCAGTGTGCCTGCGCACCGCTGTCTGCGCTGCCTGTCTTTTTGCAAATATCTCCTAAACCGTGTAGGTTTAGGAGATATTTCTTGGACCTACAGGTAAGCCTTAATCTGTAAGGGTTTACAACCACTTTAACACATCAATTAAAATGTGTATGCATATTTGGAAAGCTTTCTGGAACTAAAGCTTACCATAAATAAAGTGGTATGTTGTATTTTAGAACCAGCTGTCAGCACGCATTAAAAACACAGTTGGTAGACATACATCCATATCAACTGTAAACTGCGGTGGAACCCCTGGGGACCTCTTGCGGAACCCCAGTTTTTATGCAATACCAGTATCATTGCTGATCAGCCAAGAGGAGCTCACACCTGCCAACAATACATCAAACACACCAGCCCTCTGGCAGATGTCATAATTGCCAGATTGAAAATCTAGATTATGATCCTTCCCAGAATATGTACAATAAAAGATTTATTCATGTATCTGTGTAACATTAGATAAAGAGTTCTATGAATGTTATGTATACTGAAAAATCATTAGCGATGGTGGAATCTGTCCAGGTTTGATTGACAAGGCATTCATTGAATTCTGTTTACAATTTGTAAAACCTGTGCACTCTCTTGAAATGTATCTAATCCTAAATACTGGCCATTTTTAAGGCTGGTAGGCAAACTACTAAAAAGGCATGAGAAGATGGGCATTGCCATGGGAAGCCTTTGCCAATGGTAAACATTAAAAAAAAAAATTATAGTGGGGATAGTGTCTTGCTCATTCAATTTTGAGGGTGACATAAAAAACACAGAAATCTTTCAAATAACACGTTTAGGGACTGCCCTAAAATGGTATGTTGTATTTTAGAACCAGCTGCCAGCACGCATTGAAAACACAGTTGGTAGACATACATCCGTGTCAACTGTAAACTGCGGTGGAACCCCTGGGGACCTCTTGCGGAACACCAGTTAAGAAACTTTGCTCTATACAGTGGCACCAATAGGGACAACAACTTTCTGCGCCACTTGGACTAAGCTGTTGTCTCTGTTTAGCTCATAATTCGGCTTCTAAACAGACTACAGACAAAATACCTCCATATTATTGTCTAAATATAAAGCTTTAATGTTTGTTGCTGGTTTATTCAACTTGTTTTCTTTGATGTCCATGTACTTGTGTCTGTACAACCCCAATTCCAGAAAAGCTGGGGTGTTGTGTAAAATCTACATAAAAACAAAATGCAATGACTTGCAAATCTCATAAAGCCACATTTTATTCACAATAAAAATAGAAGACATATCAAATGTTTAAACTGAGAAAATGTACCATTTTTTTTTTTTTTAATAATCAGAATTTTTTATTTCCATTTTACAATACAACAATCTTCATACATTGTTACAAACAAAAAAGAAAAACCCCTCCTCACCCACCCCAGACCCTTATTACATTACATCTTCTATTACCACATTCGCTTAAATCTTATCCCTCCCCCCCTTTCCAAACCACTTGGTAATCCTGTAGTTACTCCTTCCCCCTCCTCTCTTTGTGCAAGAAGACCTCTTACCCTTCGTGAGAAGCAGAGAGGAAAAAAAAAAAAATAATTTCAAAAAGGGGGGGGACATAAAAGTGCATAAGTGTACATAATTGAATAAAAAGTGTACGTGTTTATCAATTTGTATTTGTGTACGAGGCCCTCATTGGCCAAACTATTCTAGTAAGTGTTATTACCCTTTACCCATCAAAACACCAGAAAACCAAAAAAAAAAAAAATACACGAAACCCAAGTTTATCAATTATTTGGGCGCTTAATGTCCTCCACTGGATGCAGTCTGGTCCAGATAGGGCCCCAAGGATCATTCTGTCAATGGATGCCGAAAAGGCCTTTGACAGGGTGAATTGGGGCTTTATGAGAGAAATATTGAAGGGGATAGGCCTGGGGGAGCAGATGACGGGATGGATAATGTCGATGTATGCGGGCGCTAAGGCAAGAATTAAAGTAAACGGAACGTTGTCAGAAAGCTTTAGTATCCGAAATGGTACGAGACAAGGTTGCCCATTATCACCCTTAATATTTGCAACAATATTAGAGCCATTCTTACGTAAAATCAGAAATAACAGAGAGATAAGTGGGACACAAATAGGACAGGTGGAACATAAGGTCGCAGCATATGCTGATGACCTACTCTTTTTTCTCTCGTCCCCCCAGACATCGTTAGCTGCACTTATGCTGGAGGTACAAAAGTTCGGCACCTTATCTAATTTTAAAATCAATCTGGGAAAGTCAATTATCCTTCCTATCCATGTCCCAACGGGACTGGAGATGACGCTGCGACATACGTATGCATTTGTCTGGGAGAGAGAGTCCCTGACGTATTTGGGGGTACGTATTAGTGTTGAAATGAAAAGACTATATGAAGTCAACTATGGCATATTATTGACGGAGATAGCGGAAGAGTTTAAAAAATGGAAAGGCCAATATCTAACTTGGTTTGGGAGGATTAATGCCATAAAAATGAGTATACTTCCTAGATTGATTTATATGTTGTACACAATACCAATTAAGGTACCGGGGTCCTTTTTCAGACAAGTGCGTAGGATGTTTGTGGCGTTTGTATGGAACGATAAAAGACCCAGATTAGCCCACGACCTTCTGAGAAGAAATAGGGCCGAGGGGGGATTGGGAATACCGGATATAGCCTTATATTATAAGGCTATGAGTCTAGTCCGGATTTTGAACTGGCACCATGATACTCATAAAAAACTTTGGGTTCAAGTAGAAAATGCAATGGCAGGGAGGAACTTAGCAGGAGCACCTTGGATTCAGAGCCCGTCAAGAGGGTTGTCTCAATGGGTGTCACCATTAACCCAGAACACATTGGAAGTTTGGGACAAGTTGAATAAGAATGGGGATTATGCCCCCTGGATATCACCTCTGGCTCCTCTGGAGGGATTCACCTGGTTCCCCCCGGGGGAGGAGACGGGGTATCTGGGGGCCTGGGGCGGAGGTGGAGATTCCACCTGTGGCAGGTTTGCTCCGGAGGGAGTTTTGTTATCTCTGACAGAGATGGTGTCTAGATATGGGACAGTGCATATGGCAGAGTGGAAATACAATCAATTAGTGAGTTTTTTTAATAAAAGCAAATCATCAATAAGACCTATGAACTCTCTCACCATATTTGAGAAACAATGTGTGCAGAGATCTAGTCCCAGGAACGTGCTGTCGCAAATGTATAAAGGGATACTTAAGGGACAGGAAGGTACAACTCCATACTATATAAGGGAATGGGAGAAGGAATTGGGACAGGTATTGACTAATAATCAAATTAAAAGGATGATTACACTAACGCATTCCTCATCCATCAGCTCAAAGGTACAAGAGATGGCGTACAAGTTCCTGTCAAGATGGTATAGGACCCCAGTCAAATTGGCACAAATGTTTCCAACCATAAGTGATAGATGCTGGAGGGGATGTGGTCAGAAAGGCACATTTCTCCATCTGTGGTGGACATGCCCAGTAATTAAAAGATTCTGGGAGTCGGTGTCTCCATGGATCAAGAAATTGACGGTGGGACACCTGGAATTTCAACCACTACATTATTTGTTCATGGGATGCCGGGCTCTAATAGAAAGTATCGGGAGGGCATAACACCCCACCTATTAAACGCAGCGAAAAAAATAATACCGAAATTTTGGAAACAGACACAGGGTCCCTCAATATTAGATTGGAGAAAGGAAGTGAGCTTAATAATGGAAGCGGAAAGATGGGTTCATAAGGTAAAGGGCCAACAAAGGAAATTTGAAAAGAAATGGGCAGGCTGGAAGGAATGTTTAGTTGAGATGGAAAAAGAAGACGGAGATGACTAAAATGAGAAGGAGGTGGAGGTACAGCCCTTGTAAATATGTAAAATAAAAGATACTGACCTATGGAAGGAAGAAAAGGGGAAAAGAAAAGAAAAAAAAAAGGAAAGAAAGATGAAAGGAATATTGGAATTAGTTCGCTGGCCCAATATGTAGGGGAGGGTTTGGAGGGGGTGGGGTTGTGGTTTTCCTGTGTTTTTCCTTTCCCCCCCTTTCCCCTTTTTTTTTTTTTTTTTTTTACGATGGGTAAAGGGTAATAACACTTATAGTTTGGCCATGGAGGGCTTCCTCTCAAATTTAAAAATAAGGATAAACACGGGGTTTGGGATGGGGGTTTGGGTTTTTTTTTTGTTTTTTTTCTCTCGAGATAACGCGATGGGTAAGGGTAATAACACTTATAGTTCGGCCAATGAGGGCCTTTTACACAAATTATATAATTGATAAACTTGGGTTTCGTGTAAAATTTTTTTTTTTTTTTTTTAATACGACGGGTAAAGGGTAACAACACTTATAGTTTGGCCATGGAGGGCCTCCTCTCAAATATTAAAATAATGATAAACACGGGGTTTGGGATGGGGTTTTGTTTTTTTTTTGTTTTTTTTTTTCTCGAGAGATAACGCGATGGGTAAGGGTAATAACACTTATAGTTCGGCCAATGAGGGCCTTTTACACAAAATGTACCATTTTAAGAAACAGTAAGGTGTTTTTCGAAAATGATGGCAACAACACTTCTCAAAAAAGTTGGAAGAAGGCAACCAAAAGCTGGCAAAGTAAGTGGTACGAAGAAGGAAGAGCTGGAAGAACATTTCACAACTAATTAGGTTAATCAGCAACAAGTCAGTAACATGATTGGGTATTAAAAAAAAGCATCTTATAGAGTCAGAGTATCTCAGAAGTAAAGATGAGCAGAGATACACTAATCTGTGAAAAGCTGTGTCTGAACGTTGACGCAGAATTTCAAAATAAATAAAAGACAGAAAAAGAAAAAGCCTTTTTTTTTTTGTTTCTGTTATAAAATTTTGCAAATTAGTCATTTTTCTTCATTAATTTTTGCCAAAATTTATAGTGCTACATATCTTTGGTAAAAATAACCCAAATCAGTGTATATTATTTGGTCTTTGTGAAAGTTATAGAGTCTACAAGCTATGGTTTCAATCACTGAAAATTGATCACACCTGATATACTAACGGCCTCTCATTTCTTGAGACCCTAACAAGCAAGGACAGTACAAATACCCCCCAAATTACCCCTTTTTAAAAAGTAGACATTCCAAGGTATTTAGTAAGAGGCCTGGTGAGTTTTTTGAAGGTGTGATTTTTTTTTCCCCAAAATTCTTTGCAAAATTAAGATTTTTTGTTTTTACAAAATTGTCATATTAACAAATGATTTCTCTCACAAAGCATATGCATACCACAAATGACACCCAAAAATACATTCTGCTACTCCTCCTGAGTATGGCAATACCACATGTGTGAGACTTTTACATAGCCTGGCCATAAACAGAGACTCAACATGCAGGAAACACCATCGGGCATTCTAGTCTTTAGAACATGTCATTTTTTTCCACAAGTTTTTGGAAAATGTGGAATAAAAATGAAAACTTTTTTCTTATTTTACACAAAGTTGGCCATTTATAAGATATTTCTAACACATAGCATGTACATAGAAAAAATGACACCCCAAAATACATTCTGCTACTCGTCCCGAGTTTGGCAATACCACATGTATGAGACTTTTACACTGCCTGGCCACATACAGAGGCCCAACATGCAGGGAGCACCATCAGGTGTTCTAGGGACATACATTTCAAATCTAATTTGACTACCTATTACACTTTTGTGAGGCACTGATGGGCATTGTAGTGGCATGGATGTGGCACGGATAAGCACTGATGTGGCATGGTTATGGCACAGATGAGAACTAATGTGGCATGGATGAGCACTGAAGTGGCACGGATGTGGCATGAATGTGGCACGGATGAGCACTGATGTGACACGGGTGAGCACTGATGTGGCACGGATGAGTACTGAGGCGGCATGGATGTGGCATGGATTAACTCTGATGTGGCATGGATGACCACTGATGTGGTATGGATGTGGCACAGATGAGAACTGATGTGGCATGGATGAGTACTAATGTGGCATGGATAAGGCACGGATGAGCACTGATGTGGCATGGATGTGGCACGGATGAGTACTGATGTGGCACTGATGAGCACGGATGAGCACTGATGCGACATGGTTGTGGCAGGGATGAGAACAGATGTGGCATGGTTGATCACTGATGTGGCACAGATGATCACTGATGTGGCACGAATAAGCCATGTATGGGGATGGGTGAGCATGAATGAGCCATGGATAGGAATGGATGAGCCATGGATAGGGATGGATGAGCCATGGATGGGAATGGATGAGCTATGGATGGGGATGGATGAGCCAAGAATGTGGATGGATGGAGCATGATTGAAGCATGGATGAGCCATGGATGAGCCATGGTTGGATGGATGAGCCATGGATGGAGCATAGGTGAGCCATGGATGGATGGATGAAACATGGATGAGCCATTGAAGGAAGAATGGATGAGTCATGGATGGATGGATGAGACATGTATGAGCCATGCATGAAGCATGGATGAGACATGTATGAACCATGGATGGAGCATGGATGGATGGATGAGCCATGGCTGGGCAAAGATTAGGAGGAAAGCCTGGTGCAGCAGAGCTGCGGGCTAGATTGGAAGTTCCCACAGCGCTGCTGCACCTGGCTCTCCCCCTCTCCTCACACACTGTACCGTACCGATCGGCGTGAGGAGAGGGGAGGAGCCAAACCGGACATGCTCCGGTTTGTTTACAAGTGATCACGGCGTCATTGGACGGTGTGATCGCGTGGTAAAGGGCCACTGTCATTGGCTCTTTACCCTGATCTGTGACACGCCGGGTTTGGGAGACCCGACGGTCATGGACACTACCGGGTGCATGCCCCAGGGATACGTGGGAGCACAATTCCAGGAGGACATTATAGTACGCCCTCCTAGAGGTTTCCGACTGCGCTGTAGTCGTCATTCGGCTATGGCCCGGTCGGCAAGTGGCTAAAATGGTCTTTTGCAAAGTGGAATTGAAAATTTACATTCTTTTTGACAACTATGGGCTTGTTACCAGCATTCAGTTCAAAAGCCTGCATCTCTGATGGTATAGGGGTGCGTTAGTGATTATGGAATGAGCAGCTTGCACATCTGGAAAGGCACCATCAATGCTGAAAGATACTGTATATCCAGGATTTAGAGCAGCATATGCTCCCATCCAGATGGCATCTTTTTTAGGGAAGGTCTTGCATATTTCAGGACAATGCTGAACTGCATAATGCATCTATGACAACAGAATGGCTTCGTGGTAGAAGAGTCCGGGTGCTTAACTGGCCTGCCTGCAGTCCAGACCTTTCACCAATTGAAAATGTTTGGCACGTTTTAAAAGGAAAAATACAACAAAGAAGACCCACAAATGTTGAGCACTTATGCCGCGTACACACGGTCGGACTTTTCGTCTACAAAAGTCCAACGGACGCTGATAGACTAAAGCTGGCTGGTAATCCGATCGTGTGTGGGCTTCTCCGGACTTTCAACTGACTTTTTCAGCCTCAAATCCGATGGACTTTAGATTTGAAACATGCTTCAAATCTTTCCGACGGACTCGAGTCCGGTCGAAAAATCCGCTCGTCTGTATGCTAGTCTGACGGACAAAAACCCACGCTAGGGCAGCTATTGGCTACTGGCTATCAACTTCCTTATTTTAGTCCGGTGTACGTCATCACGTAAGAATTCGACGGACTTTTGTGTGATCGTGTGTAGGCAAGTCTGTTCGTTAGAAAGTCCGCCGCAAGTCCGTCGAAAGTCCGTCGAAAGTCTGTCGGACAGGCTGTCGGACTTTTGTAGCTGAAAAGTCCGACCGTGTGTACGCCCCATTAGAATCCTATATCAGGCAAGAATATAACAATGCTCCTCTCCCAAAACTCCAGCAACTGCTCTCCTCCGTTGCTGGACGTTTCCCAGAGTGTTGTTAAAAAAAAACATTTTTCTATTTTCTATTTTTTCTATTTTCTATTGTGAGTAAAATATATGTATTTTTGACATTTTCAGAAAATTTTTGCATTCTGTGTTTATGTATATTTTCAGTTGTTTTTATGAATTAATTTCTGAAGAAGGCAGCTACTGTGTATACACAGCTCAAATTCCATCCAATTCATGCAGCAGGGGAGATTCATCCATCAATGTGTGTATAGGCAGCTTAAAGTCCAACTTCAGGCAAAGAATAAATTGCTAATATCCTGGAATTTTGCTTTATAGCTAAATTAAAGTATCAGATTTAAAGCAGAACTTTAGTAATTTTTTCATCTTTCCATCTATTAATCTTCTGCCCTTGTTGTTTTAACTTTGGATAGAATTTTTTTTTCTGCCAGTAAATACCTTATACAGCCCACTTCCTGTTTCTTGTCTGGTAAAAAGCCTAGGCTTATGACATCATGCACAGCTCTCTCTCACTCTCGTGAGAGTTTGACAGGGAGGGAGGGGGATGAGTAATAAGAGGACCAGTGAGAGCTGCAGAGCTGGATGTGTGCCTCTGTGTGTCTGTGTAAATCCAGGAAGTGAACAGGCAGCAGCTTCAGCTGCCCACAGTTAAAATGGATGCAGCCAGACTCAGGGGAGGGAGATTTCTGCAGCATATTTGTCAAGTACAGAATCACACTATATATAAAATAATATACAAAGTGGTTGGAGGGAAGCTTCAGAATGGCAAAGATGTTTTTATTACAAATTATGTGAGCAGACTGTAGTTCCTCTTTAAGGACTGATGGCAGGCAGCATACAATATGTCTTCTACATTAAAATAAACCTACCTGCCTGCTTGCGGTCTTCTTTGGAATGTACAATGAGCTGCGCAAGCTTTTGTGCCAGGATGAATGAACTCCAGCGTGTGTGCAGGAGTGTCTTCATCCCGTGCCAGCCAATGAAGATGGCCACAGCCCAGTACCTGGAAGAAACCAGGTAAAAGATGCTAATGAGGAATGTTCTACTGTTAACCCCTTACCGACCTGTGCTGCGCAGGATATATATATATAATCCTGCACTTCTGGGTATCGGAAGTGAATGTGCGCCGCCAGCGGCTCGCATCCGCTGTGCTTTTACAGAGTGTGAGCTGATCAGCGGGTCCGATGTCCTCCGGCACCCGCTGATTGTTCGGTACACTGACAGAGTGGCAGTTTGCCTATGTTAACAAGGCAGGTTGTCATTCTGTCGGTACAGAAGGCATGGATCTTGTGTTTCTGTAAAGCAGAAACACAGATCCATGTCTTCCCCTAGTAAAAGCACCCCCCAACCTCACTACTCTGAAACATTAGCTAGGCACACAATTAACCCTTTGATCACCCCTGATGTTAACCCCTTCCCTGGGGTCGCTGATCGCCGCCATTACTAGTAAAAAAATAAAATAAGAAATAAGTAAATAAAAATATCCCATAGTTTGTAGACACTATAACTTTTGCACAAACCAATCAATATACGCTTATTGGGTGTTTTTTTTTTTACCAAAAATATGTAGCAGAAACTCACACAGTTCTACATTGTCCACAGAGCATATTTCACTCCAAAAAGAATGTCTTTGATGTCTGGGTACATCTTGCCCCAGATGTTGGGGTGCAACTGGAGATCTGATTCATAAGCTCTGGAGGTGTCCCAAACTATAAAGATATTGGGAAGTGCTGGACAAAGTCAATTCAGTTTTTGGAACAAACTTATGCTTGGACCTGATAATGTGCTTACTGGGATATATGGAGCAGAGTGTGGGATCTGGGGCCATACGAACAGCAATTCTGAGATGTTTTTACCAAACAGGAAAGGCGATTACCTGGAAATGGTTAGACACTAGACCACCATCTACAACGGATTGGCTGAGAATGGTTAACAATACAATAATAAGAGAAAAACTGACCTATATGAGAAGGGAGAGGCAGATTTGAAAAGATATGGAAAGTATGGGTAGCAACCCAAGGATTGATGCCCGAGATTGCGAATTTCTAGAAAGTTTATTTTGGAAATGTACTAATCCTAAATGAGACGGGAAGTGGGTGGTGGGGGACTTGGGGGGGCGGAGTGGGACGGATGAGTATGTATTTATGAATTGCATTTTATTGTCTTTTGTGTGAAAAATTTTGTCTATTGAAAAAAATTACAATAAAGTCGAAAAAAAAAAATATAATGAAAAATATATTAGAATATATTATATTAGAATAAATATATATAGAATACATAATGGCCTAGATTTTTGAAGAAATTAAATTTTTCAATTTTTTCATTGGATGTGTTTTAGAGTAAGCAGAAATAATTTTTAATTTTTTTTTTCAAAATTGTCGGTTGTTCTTTGTTTTAAAAAATAAAAAACGCAGGGGTGATCAAATACCACCAAAAGAAAGCTCTATTTGTGGGGAAAAAAAAGGACACCAATTTTGTTTGGGTACAGTGTTGCATGACTGCGCAACTGTCAGTTAAAGTAACGCAGTGCCGTATCGCAAAAAAATGGCCTGGTCATGAAGGGGGGGGGTAAACCTTCCGGTGGTGAAGTGATTGAAGGAGGGACGGTAAGTATCAGGACTACAGTTCCGTTTTAGGCGTTTATGAAAGCTTAAAGGGGTTGTAAACCTACGCCGTTTTTCACCTTAATGCACTCTATGCATTAAGGTAAAAAACATTTTTTAATGCAGCAGTGCCCCCGATCCCCCTTATACTTACCTGAGCCCGGAAATTTGCACAACGGGAACGAGCACACCAGTTCCGGCCGGTGTCTCGTGTCCTGATTGGATAGATTGATAGCAGTGCAGCCATTGGCTCCCGCTGCTGTCAATCAAATCCAAAGACACGCGCGCCTGGGGGCGAGGCTGAGTCATACATTCGGCACCTATGAACGCAGAATGGCGGACTCTGGAGCGTGCCCGCAAGGTAACCTCCTTCTGGAAGCGCTTCCCCCAGGGGGTTATCTGATGTGGGGAGGAGCCGCGAGAGCCGCCGGGGGACTCCAGAAGAGCAAGTTCGGGGCCACTCTTTGCAAAACAAGCTGCACAGTGGAGGTAAGTAGGATATGTTTGTTTATTTAAACCGCTTCCCGACCAACCGCCGCAGTTATACTGAGGCAGGTTGGCTCCCCTGTGCGAGCCGTCGTAGCTATACTTCGGCTTGTGGGGTCGGGATAGCAGGCGCACAGCGGGGGTGCCAATGCTCGTGGCCGAAGGTCGCGATGACTGCCGGCCAAGAGCGATCGTGAGCAGGAGAGACAGAACAGGGACGAGTGTGTGTAAACACACACTTCCCTGTTCTGTTCTGACAGGAGTGACAGATTCCTCCACACTTCCTCCAGTCAGTCCCCTCCACCTTTAGTTAGGATCACCTCCCAGGGAACACAGTTAACCCCTCGATTGCCCCCTAGTGTTAACCCCTTCACTGCCAGTGACATTTTTACAGTAATCAATGCAATTTTATAGCCTTGATCGCTGTATTAATGCCAATGGTCCCAAAAATGTGTCAAAATTGTCCGATGTGTCCGCCATAATGTCGCAGTCACGATAAAAATCGCAGATCGCCGCCATTACTAGTAAAAAAAAAAAAATAATAATAAGTGCTATAAATCTTTCCCCTATGTTGTAGACGCTATAACTTTTGCGCAGACCAAAAATACCAAAAATTACCAAAAATATGTAGAAGAATACACATCGGCCTAAACTGAGGAAAAAAATTGTTTTTTTATATATTTTTGGGGATATTTATTATAGCAAAAAGTAAAAAATAATGCGTATTTTTCAAAATTGTCGCTCTTTTTTTTTTTGTTTGCGCAAAAAATAAAAACCCGCACAGGCAATCAAATACCACCAAAAGAAAGCTCTATATGTGGGGAAAAAAGGACGTCAATTTTGTTTGGGTACAACGTCGCACAACCGCGCAATTGTCAGTTAAACCGACGCAGTGCTGAATCGCAAACAGTGCTCTGGTCAGGAAGGGGGTAAATTCTTCCGGGGCGGAAGTGGTTAAATAAAAAGAAAAACGAACCCTTACAATCACTTTAAACCTCAAAATATATTTTGTTGGCCACACAGAAAGTATCGCCTAAATTTTTACTTAACTACTACCATACCTCCCAACTTTTTGAGATGGGAATGAGGGACACCTATCAGCAAAAGTATGTAGGCATAGGACACACCCCTTACCACGCCCCCTTAAAGGAAAATTGTACAAAAAAAACAAGATTGGTTAAACCAAAAAGTGCTTTTTTTTTTTACCATTACTAATCCTTTATATTGGCTTTTGGAATTTACAAATGCAGCAATTTAGAAATCAGATGAAAGGTTTAGTGCTGGAAAACACTTTTTAAAAGATAAAAAGTGCATTTTATATACATCTATATAGATCAGACCAAAATGAGAGACAAATGAAGAGGACTGAGGGACACTGCTCCAAATCAGGGACAGTCCCTCGAAATCAGGGACAGTTGGGAGCTATGCTACTACCATCTATAGCTAACATGGCACAACACTTTACTGCTCATCATCTTATCTTACTCTTTCATCAGTGTCATCACGCATAACACAGAACAACACAAAACTATGCTAGCACAGTTTTTTACCCGTTGTTGATACTAGGATAAACTCCTCCTTCTGCATTAGAATGATAATAGAGTTTTACATACAGTTCCATTTGCTTTTCAGTATGAGAACAGCTCCTAGGCGTCAGGTTACCCAACCAGATCTGCATTCTCCAAACTCAGCCTGGCCTGGAGGTGGATAACACACTGTGGGTGGAATTCTGTAGTAACACACCCATGTTCTCTCACTAAATTCTGAGTCTACAGCATAAGGCGTGTGGACACAAGCCGGTAAGCATTTTCTTCTTATTGCTGGTAAAGACTTAAGCATCAAAGCCTAACAGGATCTGGTAAATGAAAAACCCCGTAATTAGCTACAGTCTTCATTTTCTGGAATAGTTCTTGTTTTATCCAATCTCTAATGCTTAGCACCACCTCTATGGCTGTATTGCAAGTTTTAGTACTAACATATTTTTTTAACAATTTACAATCGTCCCCGGTATGCCTTGCTATTACAAAATGCTGACGTTGTAAAACAATGGCAAGGAACTTATATCATGTGTAATGCTGTAATATTGTATAATGTACTGTATAATATAATATATAACGTACTGTATAATATAATATAAACTTTTATTTTTAGTTTTGGATATGTCAGTTTTTTGGTTTTTTTTGCTCTGATAAAGGATATTTGTCCTGGAAATACGATAGCAATGCAAATGAGAGATGAAGCAGCGGCATGGTACTTCAATTTGGAGTGAAGGACCTTGTGTGACTTTATGTGATTGTGAATGTGCTTTTAAAGAGGAAGTAAAGCCTCTGAAAAAAAAAAAAGAAAATACACCTGCAAGACAAAGGCATAATGAGCTAGTATGCATAGTATACTAGCTCATTTTGAATTACTTACCTGAGATTGAAGCCCCCGCATCGGCCCTCGTTCGCCTCCTCCGACGCCGCCATCTTTCCCGGAGTGACTTCCGGGTATCGCGGCTCCGGCGCTGTGCCGTAGACATCGGTGCCGCTATTTCTACAAATATCTCCTAAACCTTTTAGGTTTAGGAGATATTTCTTGCACCTACAGATAAACCTTATTCTAGGCTTACCTGTAGGTTAAAGTGGTTGTAATGGGTTTACAACCACTTTAAAGCAGTATTAGAGGGGAAGTATGGCCATAGCTTTTTTTTGCCCATACTTCTATGGATCACAGGAGTGCAGTTCGTTCTTCACCCCTGTGACCCGTTTTCAGCTGACAGTGGGCTAAAGCCGGCTGTCAGCTAACATCACTCAGCCAGTCCAGGATCGGGAATGTACCCGACTATATGGGACCCGCCCAGAAGCCTGGACTGGCACCTGGCTCAGCCTCTCAGCGATCTGCCGAGAGCCTGAGCCAGCCTCTCTCTCCCCCTCCACTGCCCAGCACTCCAGTGAGCGCTGCAGGGGAGAGCAGAGAGCCAGTGACAGTCGTGGCTATCTGCTCAAAGCAGAGGGGAGAACTGAGTGATCAGTGGTGTTTGATCACTCAGTTCCCACTGCAGAGCCGCCAGGGGACAGATGCAGCATCGGATCGTTGCTGCATCAACCCAGATGAGTATAAATGTTTTATGTTTTTGTTTTTTTAATCCCAAACTTCTCTTTTAAACCCAAAAACAAAAATGTATTAAATTGCAGCTTACCAATTCTTGTGGCTGTGGTGGCTAGATTTTTTTTTTAATTCATTCCTTTATTTTCATCCTGGTGATCCAGCCAGTAGGTCTGTTATTTTTCATTTTCCTTTAACAGACCATGCTGTCCAAAAATAGCAGTTAGATGGTTGAAACAAGCCATGTAACACTGACAGGGGTGCTTACAATGATCAGTTCTTAATCATTTATGTAAAACCTTTATCCCAAAAGGAAAAATATATTTTTTTTCTGTAGCTGCTTAGAAAGTGTGAGCTGGAGAGCTGGAGTTCAGCTTCAATTTGTTAGTCAAGTCCATCTAAATCTGCTAGAGCATCTAAACCTGGCCAAACATGGATCGAAATTCCCTGCTGAACTGGCCAAATTTTGATCCATGTCTGGTCACTGTGGTTAAAAAGAAGTCGATCTACGAATCACTATCTGTTCAACCACCCTATTGGTATATTTTCACTCGATCAGCATTGCAGGCAATAGGCTACAGTGCTGGTCTGTGTATTCTGATGGTGGGGAGACTCCCTGCTGTTAAAAATCCTGTTGTGTCATTTGTATTCTGACAGCAGCTGGACCTGAAGACACCTATTGGCTGCAAGGCAGATTGAACTAAAACGTTCCATCAAGCCCATTCATGAGTAGTCGATGAGTAGATCGACTGTTCTCAAACAGGACCGGCCATAGATGGATCACATTTGACCCGATCCCAGCCAAATTTTGATCTATCTATGGTCAGATTTACTGAACAACATAGTACAGTTTGGTAAAAGTTTTTTTAGCACAGAATCTATTCTATAGTCATTACAGGAAGGCTGTGGGAATGCATGGGATATATCAGCATCTACCAGCTATACTTATCCACTGGTTATGCTGGCAGAAGTTTCCAAACCACCAAAATAAAAATAGAGTAAAAAGCCAAACTTTCCAACCATTCAGGATAATTTAAAGGCTTAGTAAGTAGCACCCTTTCATGCATACAAGCCTCAACTTTTTAAACTTTTCTGGCCCTTTTGATGTCTTATTTGCTATTAATTAAAAACACTACATCTTTCTTTTTACTTTCCATATCCTAAATTGTACAATCACTTGTTATGTAAAATGTGGGTGAGGTGTTCTTACAGTTACACATATTTGCCCTTCTTTACTGTTTATTAAATGTTTTGTAGTCAAGCATGTTTTCATATCACAAGGCAGACCAGGGTTATCTTATTTGATTTCTGTTTTAAAACCATTCTATTCCATTCAATACAAGTATATTTAGAGCAGTAATAAACCAAAAGCAGAAACCAATCAGCTTCCAGGTTTTATTGTCAAAGCTTAATTGAAAAAGCTGAAGTTAGAAATTGATTGGTTATCATGCACAGCCGCACTAGGTATTAATGCTTCAGTTTTAGTAAATCTTCCCAACAGGATCCACCAGAAAAATGACACAGATCTGTTTAAGCCTGTGTTCACACTGAAGGCGGGTTTGAAGCTGAACTCGCACAATTTCAAACCTGCATTTTGGGAGCGATTTCAGAGACATCTGTGCGGGTTCCTGCACAAATGTCTATTGAAATCGCCCCTGAAGTCGGCAAAAGTAGTGCAGGTACTACTTTTGGCAATCGGTGTAGCACCGCAAAGTCAGCGTTCCACCAATTTGGACGGTGCTGTTGCCGGAAATAGGCGGCGATTTGACATGTCAAATCGCATGTCAAAACATCTCAATGTGAACGTGGGCTCAGTATTAGTCAAGTATATTGAACTGAGACAATTTGCAAGCTGCAAACAATGAACACATAAAAATCCACCTCTTTCCTTGAGCTACACAAGGTGGCCTAGCTAAGGGGGGTGAAGAGAACCTATAGGTGGTTACCACAGCAACAGTCAGCAGTTCACATGTGCTAAACCTTCTGCTTGCCAGCTCATTGGGCCCCATACCCTTGTGTTGGAGCGCTCTAAGTTGTGCCTTTTTATGAATTGGTGCATGCATAAGTAAAGTTTTCCTAGCCAACAAATCTGTCCATCTGTTAGGTTGCAGTGTATGGTTGACCATCAGCAGCTCACCAGTCCTGTATAAGTAGAGGCTTTCTGTTTCAGTGCCAGGCACAAAGAGCTTCTCTTTTTCTCTCTAGAGATATCCTCAGCTTGTGGCTCTTTACTGCACAGCAGTACCCAAAAACCAGGTCATGATCCAAAGCCAAAGGATAGCATCAGCTCTGCTTCCCCTGATTTCAGATAAAGATGTCCTGTTCACTACTCTCACTTCACTCAAGTGGGTTATAGTCTGTATCAGCGCTGGTCTCCCTGAAGAAGGGAGTCTTCTTCCTCCTTTAACCTGGGAAAATCCTGCTGTCCCTCCACTTTAGGGTCGGTTCACACATGGGCAACACGACTTTAGCGCGACTTTGTACCGCGACTTCAACGCGGCTTCAGCGCGACTTTAGCGCGACTTTAGCGCGACTTCAGCGCGACTTCGGCAAATTACGAGGCGACTTGAAGTCGCCTCCATGACAGGCGACTTTGCCTGTGGCCAATCACCTCTCTGGGAGGGAGGGGGGGAGGGAGGGGTTTTCTCTGCAAAGTCGCTTGACTTTACAGAGAGATCCGACTTGCAGGCGACTTACATTGAGTTGAATGGGTACAAGTCGCCTACAAGTCGGATAGAAGTAGTACAGGAACCTTTTCTGAAGTCGGAGCGACTTCAGTAGTGTCAATTAAGACGCTCCCATTGCCTACCATGTTAATCTAAATACAAAGCGACTTGGGGCGACTTGGGGCGACTTGAGGGCGTACAAGTCGGATCCCAAGTCGCCCCAGTGTGAACCGACCCTTATTTAATGTCTATCTCTTGGGAATTGTAGTTTTCCAGCCAACCTGTGGTAATAGCTCAGCCTCCCTTGTTACCTACACTTCCCACCTACATTCAAGATTTTCCTCAGAGTCTCTCTTGTAATTCATGTTCCCCGGGCCTTTTAGTGGATGGAGGTAGAAATAAAACTGGCTGTATCTGTGTAGAAGTCTTTTGTGGATGCACATACTTACACAGGGCAGCAACAACAATGTGAGAATGCAGCTGCACCTCTCCTGCCAGTTAAATACCCGTGGGCTACATATGTGAAAAAGTAAATTCTAAAAAATATTGTACAAGTAAGTGGTGTTTGGATCTGACAGTAAAAAATATATTATGAACATTTTCTTTCTCTGTTTCATTTAGACTAGCACCATCACCATTAAAATGACTAGCACAGAGCTTGAGAGAATGGGAGGCTGGGAGGAGGAGAATGAGGAACCAGCTGAAGATCCTCCACCTAAAACTTGCTGGGATAAATTCCACACAACTATTTCCAACTGGATGCTGCCTGCAGACCTCAGAGACAAGTATTTAGAAAGGACAAACTGTTTACCACCTCCAATTTTTATCATCGCCATCAGTATTGCTGAGGTATGTTGTAAACTTACACAAAACTTTAAACTTTGCAGACCTTTTTTTTTTTTTTTGAACAAAAAAAAAAAACTGACAGCTCAGGTTGGAGCCGCTGTATTAACAATCTGATGTTAGTACAGCAATCTCCCCTGCTGTGCAGACCTTTTTCGGTTATGAGCTTTTGACACAAGCCGGCCGAACGGCTGCCATACACATGGGCCAAAATGTCTATAGAACCGGCTGATGCTGGCCGACATTCAGTCTGTGTGTACCAAGCTTTAATCAGAACTGAAGACTGTGTCTATGACAATGGGCGACTATTTCTAAATGCCATCCTTTGAAGGTAAAGTAAAATTTTGTCTTGGCTTCATACGATAAGGAATAAATGATGAAATATTACATTTGTATTCAATTCAAAAATATATTTTTTAGTAAGTTAGGACAGAATAACTCTGCTGATTGCAGATTTGTGTAGGATTTTCTTTTACTATTTTGTTGTAAGGCATCTTTGTAACATGTGCCTTTTTTTCTCTCTATTACTTTAAACCAGCTTGCAGTATTCATATATTATGCAGTCTGGAAGCCACAGAAACAATGGATCACGCTGGATACTGGTATTACTAGAAGCCCCTTCACCTACGTACCAGAAAAAAGAGAGGAAGCCTGGAGATTTATATCTTATATGCTGGTTCATGCTGGGTGAGTATGGCAGAGTAAGTACCTCCTTTGCTCAGTATCAATACATTGTATCTTTATTAACAATAAAGGATCACTAAGACAGGCAGGAAAGAAAATCGCTCAAATCCCCATCAACACTGACTGACTGCATCCTGCAGAGCTATTGGGTTCTGCCGGTGGGGGGGCATGGGGAGCCATCACTGCCGGTAGAACACAGTGGTTATTTCGAGTGGCTATAGCTGCTGGCAATATTTGAATGCTGAAAATACAACATGCTGGTTGTACCCAAGTCGATTGACTTGAGTACATTCAGCCTGCCCATAGATGGTTTGAATCTTGGCTAGTCCTTGCTGAACTGACCAAGATTTAAACTATCTATTGCTGGCTTAATACAAAATAACACAGTGAAACTGGTAGTAGTTACTTGAATTTTGGTATGCATACCTCCAAACTGTCCCGGATTCGCCAGGACTGTCCCGCGATTTGATATAAATCCCTAAGGCTTTGTCCCGGAGTGGAGCCAAGCGCTGGAAAGAGTTCCAGCGCTTGGCTCCAGTGGCTTGCCCGCAAGCACACACTAGCGTGGGTACCAGTAATACCCGCCCTGTGCCTTATGTGGGTGTTTCGGGTTCCGCACTGCTGCGTATTGTGACGGGCAGCGGGCGGTGAGAGATGCCGGATGCCGCACACATATTCAGTGCATGGCAGAGTGGCTTGCTGCTCCTCCCGTGGCGTACAGAGGGAGGTGACGGGTATGGAGGGTGGTGGCCCCTGGTGCAACATCCAGAGGGGCGCAGAATTAGTCCCGCTCCTGCTGTCCCGACTCCCGAGTATGCTGTGCGCCACCGGCCAGGGATGTCAATAAGGTGTTGAGAGAGCCGAAGTGCGAGCACCAGGAGTGAGGAGATCAATGCTGCTGCCCATCGGTGTACAGGTGAGGAGCAGAGCAGCAGCTGTGTGGATTAGGATCTATACATACAGTTCATGGCAGAGCGGCTTGTAGCTCCTCCTCGGCTGTGAAACAGACATGAGGGGGGAGTTGGGGAGAGTCATGTCATGCCTGAATCTATGGGGGTGGTGGGTTGGGCTGTCTCCTCCCAGATTTCCCCAGTGCCCTCCCCCCTGATTTCACCTGTGCCCTCCTCCCAGTTTTCACCTGTGCCTGCCCCTCCCACAGATTTCACCAGTGCCCTTTTCCTAGATTTCACCTGTGCCCTCCTCACAGATTTCACCTGTGCCCTCCCCCAAGATTTCACCAGTGCCCTCCTCCCAGATTTCACCTGTGCCCTCCCCCCAGATTTCACCTGTGCCCTCCCCCCAGATTTCACCAGTGCCCTCCCCCCAGATTTCACCTGTGCCCTCCCCCCAGATTTCACCAGTGCCCTCCCCCCAGATTTCACCAGTGTCCTCCCCCCAGATTTCACCAGTGCCCTCCCCCCAGATTTCACCAGTGCTGGGAGGAGGGCACTGGTGAAATCTAGGGGGAGGGCACAGGTGAAATCTGTGAGGAGGGCACAGGTGAAATCTGGGAAAAGGGCACTGGTGAAATCTGTGGAGGGGGGGCGGGCACAGGAGAAAACTGGGAGGAGGGCACAGGTGAAAACTGGGAGGAGGGCACAGGTGAAATCAGGGGGCAGGGCACAGGTGAAATCTGTGAGGAGGGCACAGGTGAAATCTGGGAAAAGGGCACTGGTGAAATCTGTGGAGGGGGGCGGGCACAGGAGAAAACTAGGAGGAGGGCACAGGTGAAAACTGGGAGGAGGGCACAGGTGAAATCAGGGGGGAGGGCACTGGGGAAATCTGAGAAGGGACAGCCCAACCCACCACCCCCATAGATTCAGGCATGACATGACTCTCCCCACCTCCCCCCTCATGTCTGCATCACAGCCGAGGAGAAGCTGCAAGCCGCTCCGCCATGAACTGTATGTATAGGTACAAGGAAGCCCAGGTTTTGTTTACCACACTCCTTTAATCCCTTTAATTCCTTTAACACTGTTAAGAGTTTGGCCACACCCACGTTTTGCAATTCACTTCCTCTGTTGGGTGGCCCTCATTCTGAAGTTCAAAAGTTGGGAGGTATGTATATGGTTGTCACCCATTGACCTCTACATTACATAGACATCCATGATTGTATCCTACAGGGATTCTTGTCCATGCACTCAGCAGACCCAATGGCATAACCCTTTCTGAAAAGACCAACTGCTATTGGGTAGAAAGATTCAATAAAGGTTTTCACAATCACAATGTGAACAGTACAGAAATGTCTCATCTGTTGTCTTTCTTTTCCTAAAATCAATACTTTCAGGCTTCTTTAGTTACATTGTTATGGCATGACTGTTTCCTATCCACAGCGTACAGCACATCATTGGTAACCTGGTTCTTCAGCTTCTTCTTGGTATTCCATTGGAGCTAGTTCATAAAGGTCATCGGATTGCATTGGTGTACCTTGCAGGAGTCCTCGGAGGTCAGTACCACTGATGATAGAAATTCTTTAAATTTTAAGGTTCTAACTTTATGGGTGAAATTCGACATAGCATTTGCATTATTTTTCTGCCAGTAGGGTCCTTTAAAATAGCCTACACCTGACTCAAAAATTCTTGCTGCCCATTTTGGTAGCTATTCTGGCATGTGAGGCAGATTTATGTAGTTCTTAATAGTACCACTGGGTAAAAACACCCAATTCAAAAAACAGCACCTTCAGTTTGTAGATAATGAAACTGGAGGTAATTAGCCAACTGTAAGTTGGCATAAAGAAACTGAGTGCATGTCTCTGTATACTGTGTAGTAGGTGGCATATTTCCTGCTGCTACCCCCTCCCCTCCCCACCTTTTACTGGTTGTTGAAAATAATGTGAGTTTGGCTCGATATTTAAACCTAATAAATAGGACAAATGAAGGTATCATCATCCAAAACTTATTGTATGCAAAAGGAGAAGGAAATAGGGACAGTTGCTGAAGCTGTCTTCCTACATCCACAAGGAAAAATGGACTATCTCGGTACCAATATCCTCATCACTTTTCACTTCTTACACCCTGGCTACCACCAATACTTTTTAGTACTTCAATCCCCCTGTTCTTTACTGAGCACAGGACACCTTGCACGTGTCATATTATAACTATATAAAATATATATACATATATATTTTTTCAGAAGTTCTTCATTGATGGTCTCAGCACTTATGGTGACTACTTCAGTTTCTTGAAATCTGTCTCCCCTGTATGATTTTCTTGCTGGACAGCAGGCCACTCACACCACCTCAGCTCCCGTTGGAGATGCCCCCCCATGGGGGTCCCCGATCTACAGTGCCACACTTTTATTATATAGTCAACCTTGTAAGTATGGTAGAGAGTGGGTTTTTATACTTGGTTTTATTTTATTTTATTCTTTATGATTTTTCTTTTTTCCTTGGTTAGGATCAGACCATACAGCAACTCCTTTTATTATATTTTATTGAACTCATGCGCATGCTCCTGAAGAGTGGATCAATCCAGGAAATGCATAGAGCTATTATATGCCGTGTCCCTATGATTCAATTGATATCTGTCAGTATGTATAATTTTTGATAAATGATTATTGGTTTATAATCATGTGGCAACCCGTCTACATTGAATGTATAGATATACATTTTTATGAAGTGTACCAGTTATTATAATTGTATAGGATATACACTTACTCATGATTGTGCATTTGTATGTTAATTTATACAATAAACTGAATTCTTTATACCTACATGCTTCATTCAAAGTCCCCCTTTCCCTTCTTTTTTTGACATATAGTTAGGGATGGAGGGAATTGACCTTTCCAGGTCACCGCCTCATATAAAGTCCTAACTGTTCTCCTTTTTCTAAATTAAATTCTATACAAACAGTAATAATAACAAGAGTACATCTATATTCAAAATAAATCAAGAAAACCAAGTATAAAATACATACAGCAGAAACCAAGTACAGTTGCTTACTGGTGAGTCCACGGCCACAGGATCCCCCCACGGCAGACATGGGGGATTTATGCGGATAGTGATATATCTGGGTATATATATATATATATATATATATATACAGTAGATATAGATATAGATATATAAATAAATAAAATTGAATTGTATTGATAACATGCCTGGTAAGGTTGAAATAGAGTGAGGAAAAGGGGGTGAAAAATGGAGGAGTGGGGGTGGGGGAAAGGGAGAAAAAAGAGGGGAGGGGAGAGGGGGGGGTGAGGGAAAAGAGGGGGAAGGGGGGGAAAGAAAAGGGGTTAAAAGAAGGGAAAGGGGTAGGGAAAGGAAAGGGAAGAAAGCAGAGGTTAGTAATAGGGAAGGGGGGGCGGGGAGGAGGGGGAGGGAAAAGAGTGGTAAAAAAAAAGGAGGAGGGGAGGGGCAGAGGGAAAGAAAGGGAAGAGGGAAAGGGGGAGGAAAAAGAGATGGGGGAAGGGAAGGGAAAAAAGGAAGGGAGGGAAAGGAAGGGAGAGGGAAAGAAGAAGCAGAGGGAAAGGAAAGGAGAGGGGGAAAGGGGGGAAAACCAGTGGGTATCAGGCCACAGGGTATTGAAGATATGATGAGTAAACGGTGGTAAGAAACATACCTATTATATCACACTATAGAGTGTAATTATGATACTACAGCTCCAAGGGGGGGAGAGGGTTGAAACAAATATCCCATATGGCAGGGGCAGGTAGATTAACACGCTGTATAGCATCAGGGTGGATTTATGATGATTTCTGCTCTATCCATCCAAAAAGGTGACAATCCAGCCAATTAGGTCCAAGGATATAGAGCTCCCCAACCCGGAAGACGCCAAATGCTGCCACGAGGTGGCGTGATGCCACGTGATGTCACCGGGTCTGGCTCCCCCAACTGCGGGTGCGTGAAACCAAGCTGACATGCAAGCGCGCATCGTGTGTGTCAAATGGGCAGGGAGCCCAAAACCACAGCGATGCAAGTGCGGGGCGGCCTGCCAGAGGCGGAGACACCCCCACCAGGGGAGTCACATGTCCGCCAGTGTTGGAGGGAAAAAAAATGACAGAGTGGGCAAGGCCAGGGGACCTTAAGGGAAGGAACAGAACTCGGGTTCATAATAAATCTAGATATCAGTCCTAATGAAAATGGCATAATAAACATACATAGACCACATTAGATTCCTAACACATAGGATTTAAATAAAAATAAAAAAGGAAAAAGAGAGAATTATAAATTGTAATTCAACAATGGGACCTCTGTCGAACAATGTGCTAACAGGAGAGGTAAGGCAGGGGGCCAGGGGGACATTGATTACACCAATCAAGGGTAAAGGAAGAGGGGGGAGGGAAGGGGGGGTTTGGAAGGGGTAGAGAGGGAGGAAATGGGACGAAGGGAAGGAAAAAGAGGGTATGGAGAGAGGGAAAACCTCATAGAAAGGGTTTAGAAGAAATCATTTTGTTTAAATTCTTCAACGAAGTTTGCGGATAGTTTTGCCCACATAAAAGGCGTTGCATTTGCAGATCATTAGGTAAATTTGTGCCACAATTTGAGGGGGTGCGTGGGAAAAAACGTTTCGCCATTAGGTAATTTATATTTGGTACCCTCAAGGATCCAAGAGCGGAAAGAACATTGGCCACATTGAAAGGTTCCACACGGTCCAGTTGAGGATTGTTCTGGAATCTTGTAATTGCTATTGGTAAGGCGATCCCTAAGAGAGGAAGCTCTCCGGAACACAAGTTCGGGAGTGGGTCTTACATGTCTGTTAAGCACATGATGGTCGGTGAGAAGATGCCAATAATTGGACACAATCTTTCTCAGTTGATGATGGTGGGCATCCGCCACGGGGGGGGGATCCTGTGGTGACTGAAGTGTGCCCCTGGCCGTGGACCGGTAAGCAACTGTACCCGGTTTCTGCTGTATGTATTTTATACTTGGTTTTCTTGATTTATTTTGAATATAGATGTACTCCTGTTATTATTACTGTTTGTATTAAATTTCATTTATATTATTTACCTTATAGATTTATACTCCTGAAGAAGCGGTCCTCTGATCGCAAAACTGGTAGAGGATTGTATAAATCTGTGAGCAATTTCCATAACCAGTAATCCACTTGGAAGTCTAGAAGTGCATGTATACTGCATCAACCTTCCTCCTTCCCTTTTTTTCTTTGTGTTCTGATTTCTGTAATCATATATGTTTTTATATGTGTTTTATTTGTTCTGTTTTAAGTCTATTCTTGTTCATTGGTACTGAGATAGTCCATTTTCCCTTGTGGATGTAGGAAGACAGCTTCAGCAACTGTCCCTATTTCCTTCTCTTTTTGCATTTTACTGGTTAAGGACGCTGTCAGATTCATAGCCCTCAGTCTCTTAGCAATCAGTTACACAGACAGTGGGTGGAACCTGATAGGGATTCAGAGTCATTAATTCCCCATCAGTTCTGCTCCCTCCTTGTGATTGACAGCAGGCAGTAGACAGATTCTATAGCCAATTGCAGGCTGTTTATTGGCTATGGATCTGCCCACTGCCATTTACAGAGGGAGCGGACCTGATGGGGAACTGGTGTCTGTGAATGCCCATCAGGCTCCACCCACCCAGCTTTAAAACTCCTCAGCTACTGTTGCATCTCTATGACCACTGCAGTAGCAGGAGGGAGCTCAGCTACATGGAGGACAGAGTGTCTCTGGACACTCCAACCCCAGTGTGCCCATGCCTGGCACAACAGATACATGAATTTGTCACCCACACCAGCATTTGTCCTGCAGAGGCGCATCCAAATTCTAAAGAGTTTTGTAGACCCTCTTTATGAATTCACCTATCTGTATTTACTGTTTTTAATGGAAAGCCCTCACAATAATTTCCAATTACACAGGAAAAAAGTGTGTGTATGAAACATGCCTATTAAAGCCACAGTTAATACATCTACATTCCTTCCATAATATGGCTCTGCAAAACAGGTATGCAGGTCCTTTATTATCACAACCAACAACCTTTATACACTGAACAGTGCAAGAAAAATGTAAACACATGACACCTACTGTTCCACCCAACCCATTCACTCTGAAGCTGCTAGAAATATTCGGCACCCATTAATATAAATACGCTGTTTTCTTATCATTTTCAGGATCATTAGCCAGCTCTATCTTTGATCCATACCTGGCTCTGGTTGGTGCCTCTGGAGGAGTCTATGCCTTAATTGGTGGCTATTTCATGAATGTCATAGTTGTGAGTGTCTTGACATGTTTCATTAAATAATACTTTATGAAGTGCACTTAATTTCATTGGGGGTGTTGCTGTTAAGAGTTATAATGTGCAGCAAAGTAAATGTTATCCCATTTTTTTTTTTTTTAACAATGAGATATACAGTATGATTAGTTATCTAGCAAAGTAGATCATAATAGCCAATAGTGTAGCTACTGATCTTGCTAGCAATGGTAGAACCGATAATAGTATTAAAGCGGAACTAAACTCATCAATTTAAGTTTAAAAAAACAGCTACAATTAAGGCATGCTGTGAATGATGTCACTTTTTTTATTTTGCTCTTAAACTGTCAAACCATCAAATAGCTGGTGTCATGACTGATCACATGTGCAGCACCATAACAGTGGAAGATCAAACAGAGGCTAAGATGACAAGATGATTCCTTGGCTAAAAAGAATAGGAGGGTTTAGTTCTTCTTTAAAATGACAGTTGAGAGTTGCTGTGTTAAAGGAGAAGTAGAGCCAAAGCTCTTTTGGCCCTACTTCTCCTGTGGGTCACAGGAGTTCACTTAGACCCCTTTCACACCGAGGGCATTTTTCAGGCGCTATAGCGTTAAAAATAATGCCTGCAATCTGCCCTAAAACAGCTGCTCCATTGTCTCCAGTGCGAAAGCCCAAGGGCTTTCACACTGGAGCGGTGCGCTGGCAGGACGTCAGGAAAAGTCCTGCCAGCAGCTTCTTTGGAGCACTGAAGGAGCGGTATGTTTACCGCTCCTCTACCGCTATTGAAATCAATGGGGCAGCGCTGGGATACCGCCGGCAAATTGCCAATATGGCGGCGCATTGGGGGCGGTTTTAACCCTTTCTCGGCCACAAGCGGGGGGTAAAAGCGCCCTGCTAACAGCCGAAATGCTCCACGAATCCAATGGTAAAATGCCGCTAAAATTAGCGGCGTTTTACCGCCGACGATATGGGCTGCTCGGTGTGAAAGGGGAGTTGTGCACTTCTGTGACCCGTATTCAGCCAACAGCAGGCTAATGTCCACTGTTGGTTGATGTCACTCAGCCAGTCCAGGCTCTGGAGGGATCCTGACTTGTTGGGTTCCACCCAGATGCCAGGACCGGCAGCTAGCTCAGCCTCTCAGAGCGCCCCTGAGATCCTGATCCAGCTGTTCCCACCCCCTGCACATCCCGACACTCCAGTGAGTGCTGGAGGGGCAGAGCACAGAGCCAGTGACTGACAGTCACCAGCTCTCTGCTCAGAGCGGACCCGGGAACTGAGCTATCAGCGGTCTTTAATCTCTCAGCTCTCTGTATTAGGGGTGACAGGGGACATATGCAGCATCAGACTGATGCTGCATCCACCCAGGAGAGTATGATTATTTGTTTTTTTTAATCCTGATCTTCTCTTTTAACACAGCATTAGTAGAAGCTGCTGCTGTCAAAACATGGACAGCCTTACACAGTTTTTAAAACTATTGCTCATAAGCTAGAGAGATACTGTACAGTGCTTTGAAAAAGTATTCATACCCCTTGATATTTTCCACATTTTGTCATGTTACAACCAAAAAACGTAAATGTATTTTGATGGGATTTTATGCGATAGACCAATACAAAGAGGATCATAATTGTGAAGTGGAAGGAGAATGATAAATGGTTTTCAAAATTGTTTACAAATACATATCTGAAAAATGTAGGGTGCATTTGTATTCAGCCCCCCTGAATCAATACTTTGTAGAACCCCCTTTTGCTGCAATTACAGCTGCAAGTCTTTTTGGGTATGTCTCTACCAGCTTTGTACATGTAGAGAGTGACATTTTTGCCCATTCTTCTTTGCAAAATAGCTCTGTCCGATTGGATGGTGAGCATCTGTGAACAGCAATTTTCAATTTTTGCCACAGATTCTCAATTGGATTTAGGTCTGGACTTTGACCGGGCCATTCTAACACATGAATATGCTTTGATCTAAACCATTCCATTGTAGCTCTGGCTGTATGTTTAGGGTTGTTGTCCTGCTGGAAGGTGAACCTCCACCCCAGTCTCAAGTCTTTTGCAGACTCTAATAGGGTTTCTTCTAAGATTGCCCTGTATGTGGCTCCATCCCTCTGCCCATCAAATCTGACCAGCTTCCCTGTCCCTGCTCAAGAAAAGCATCCTCACAACATGATTCTGCCACCACTGTTTCACAGTGGGGATGGTGTGTTCAGGGTGATGTGCAGTGTTTGTTTTACGCCACACATAGCGCTTTGCTTTTAGGCCAAAAAGTTCAGTTTTGGTCTCATTTGACTAGAGCACCTTCTTCCACATATTTGCTGTGTCCCCCAAATGGCTTCTTGCAAACTGCAAATTGGACTTCTTTTGGCTTTCTTTCAACAATGGCTTTCTTCTTGCCACTCTTCCATAAAGGCCAGATTTGTGGAGTGCACGACTAATAGTTGTCCTGTGGACAGATTCTCCCACCTGAGCTGTGGATCTCTGTAGCTCCTCCAGAGTTACCATGGGCCTCTTGTCTGCTCCTCTGATTAATGCTCTCCTTGCTTGCCCCCCCATTGGCCCCACCCCTGACTCCACCCCATTTTCGTTGTCCATGTATACGGTGGGCTAGGGTAGTATAGGGACAGGCTAGGGTACTATATGGACAGGCTAGGGTACTATACAGACAGGCTAGGGTACTATACAGACAGGCTGGGGTACTATACAGACAGGCTAGGGGACTATACGGACAGGCTAGGGTACTATACAGACAGGCTAGGGTACTATACAGACAGGCTGGGGTACTATACAGACAGGCTAGGGGACTATACGGACAGGCTAGGGTAGTATACGGACAGGCTAGTGTAGTATACAGACCAGCTAGGGTAGTATACGGACAGGCTAGGGTACTATACGGACAGGCTAGGGTAGTATACGGACAGGCTAGGGTAGTATACGGACCGGCTAGGGTAGTATACGGACCAGCTAGGGTACTATACGGACATGCTAGGGTAGCATACAAACTGGCTAGGGTACTATACGGACATGCTAGGTTAGTATACGGACAGGCTAGTGTACTATACGGACAGTCTGGGGTAGTATACGGACAAGCTATCTATGCAACTTCCTGTCTGTACGAGCAGACAGATACACTGACAATGCTTTACGGGCTCCTAGTAAAAGTAATAATAAATACACATTTTTTTTTAACTGCAAAAATATCGCCATTTATTATTTTTTTTACAAAGTTGAACTTGAACCTCCGCACCTCAAATACCCCCCCCCCAATCTGTTCTCCTCTTTACCCCCCCACCCAGTCTGTTCCCCTCTGCACCCCTCCCCCACACACACATTGGCTCCCCTCTATACCCCCCCAAATCTGTTCCCCTTTGTACCCCCCCAAATCTGTTCCAGTCTGTACCCCCTCATTAGTTCCCCTCTGTACCCCCCCCCCACATCTGTTCCCTTCTGTACCCCCTCCCCCACAAACACATTAGTTCTCCTCTGTACCCCCCTCAAATCTGTTCCCCTCTGTACCCCCTCCCCCACACACACATTAGTTCTCCTCTGTACCCCCCCCCAAGTCTGTTCCCCTCTGTACCCCCCCACACACACACACATATTAGTTCCCCTCTGCACCCCCCCCCCCAAATCCCTCTGTACCTCAGTGTGGCCAACCTACCAGATTGAAATTTACTGACAAGACACCCAAAATTTACTTGCACTGCCAAGTTTTTACTGGCATTTCCAAAGGTTACAAAATTTGCTGTAAATGCAAAATTCAGTATTTAGGCTAAAAACAAGTACAATATGCAATTAGCAGTGTGATTTAAGATTGATTAAGGCAAAAAACATATATCTTATTTTATTTTTTTTAAGTAGCTCAGGGACAGGACTCAGGAGGGCAAGAAAATAGAATGGGTAGGCGCACACACACATGAAATTGATTCTCACAGTGAGACAGCAGCACAGATGATGACACCTTACCGTCACGTCACCTTCCGAATCACAGTGATAATCTCTCTTAATGCTAGGTGGTCCCTTCAGTCCACTCCAGGCCAAACAGCATGGACAGTCCCACTCCCAGCTTGCCTTGCTCCCGTCCCACAGACCCTCACACAAGGCTTCGGCCACTTCGCTCGGCTCTCTTGAACCACGACATCACACAACACGCTCAGGCATCGCCTCCTCCAGACCCGCCGGCGCCACCCAAACACACTGTAGCAGGCACTCAGAGGGTCTCGGCCAGCCGAGCACCACAGCCATATTTTTTACTGGCAACCTTTTCCTGTCACTGGCATTTACTGGCAGGAGAAAAGTGCCCATTTTTTACTGGCTGCCAGTAAAAATACTGACGGTTGGCAACACTGCTGTACCTCCCCCCACACACCTGTTTCCCTCTGTACACAATACAATGCAACGGCGGTAGTGGCCTCACCTCAAGGAGAGCGGGGCTGCTACCTGTCCTTCCACCACAGATCCTGACAGTCCAGGAAGAGGGAGGGGAAATTGCAGCAAGCCCAGACCTAACATGCAAGGCTTCCATCTTATCTGCCCCGGGCCGCTTCCATGTATCATGCAGCACTTCTGGCCGGCTGCTCTGTGTCCCAGCTCTCTCCCCTCCTCTTCTCCCTGCCACTGCTAGGGCGGCGATGAAGGCTGGGGAGAGCCAGAGAGCTCTAAAAAAGCAGGCTGGTGTAACAGGGAATGGACAGGTGGAATTGTCCATGCACAGAGTCCGGGGATGTCTTCACAGGTGCATTTTACCTCCCCCTAGCCTGGCGCCTATGCTGTCTTATGGATGGAGACACCAGCCCTGCAGGTATTTTACAAATTCAAATCCCCAGCGAGTGGCTGGGGATCTGAATTTTGCAGCCCCTCCTAACCTGGCGCCCTAGGCAGCTGCCTAACCTGCCTATTGCTAGCGCCAGCCCTGTCCAGGGTTACCATGGGCCTCTTGGCTGCTTCTCTGATTAATGCTCTCCTTGCCCAGACTGTCAGTTTAGGTGGACAGCCATGTCTTGGTAGGTTTGCAGTTGTGCCATACTCTTTCCATTTTCAGATGATGGATTGAACAGTGCTCGGTGAAATGTTTAAAGCTTGGCATATTTTTTTTATAACTTAACCCTGCTTTAAACTTCTCCACAACTTTATCCCTGACCTGTCTGGTGTGTTCCTTGGCCTTTATGACGCTGTTTGCTCACTAAGGTTCTCTAACAAACCTCTGGGGGCTTCACAGAACAGCTGTATTTATACTGAGATTAAATTACACACAGGTGGACTCTATTTACTAATTAGGTGACTTCTGAAGCCAATTGGTTCCACTAGATTTTAGTTAGGGAATCCGAAGGGGGCTGAATACAAATGCACGCCACACTTTTTAGATATTTATTTGTAAAACATTTTGAAAACCATTTATCATTTTCCTTCCACTTCACAATTATGTGCCACTTTGTGTTGGTCTATCACATAAAAACCCAATAAAATACATTTATGTTTTTGGTTGTAACATGACAAAATGTGGAACATTTCAGGTGGTATGAATACTTTTTGAAGGCACTGTACACAGTAACACAAATTGCATGGGGAACAGATGAGATTGTTTGTGCTTTCAGTTCAGCTCACAGGCACCAGATAATTTCTGCAGTTGCTGAAAATATTCTTAGTCTGAAAATGCCAGTCCAAAATGCAGCCAACGCATCTAAGGACTGGTAACTGCAACATGTTTGTTTTTGGGTTTAAAGCGGAGTTCCATCCAAAAGTGGAACTTCAGCTCATTTGTCTACTCTCCCCCTCCAGTGCCACAATTAGCATCTTTCGGGGGGAGGGGGGACAGGATACCTGTCTTTGACAGGTATCCTGTTCCCACTTCCGGAAGTCCGGGCCATGGCCCGTGACATCAGCGCGAGGCTCCCTCCTCCTCCCTCCTCCTCTCCCTGTCGCCGGGCCAGTAGGAGAGAGGAGCGGGGCCTCGCGCATGCGCAGTAGGGTTCCCGGCGTGAAGCCCTAATGCTATACTGCCGGGTACCCATACCCGCAATGGTGGCAGCACCCGACAGTTGATGGAAACATCAGCTGCAGTGCCGACATCACTGGACTCCAGCACAGGTAAGTGTCCTATTGTTAAAAGCCAGCAGCTGCAGTATGTGTAGCTGCTGGCTTTTAATTTTTATATTTTTTGGGCGCAACACCGCTTTAAGTTAAACGTTAACTTTTAATCATTACTGCATTGTTAGAGTTATGAGTAGTGTGTACATTTGTTATAATCCACTTTACCTCTCTCTGCAGAATTTCAAAGACATGGTACCATTGTTTGGAATTTTTAGAATTCTTGTCATTGTAGTAATAGGTAAGAATCACAATCTTATAACATTTTATAGAATCTTTTCTATCATCAGCATTTTAATTTGCTGATTTTTGCCTAATCATATATTGTCTAAGCCAGTGGCATACAATATTAATATTTACTATTATTAGTGTTATCTCATCTACATAAAAGTGCATAGATTGATGTCTACTTAAAAATATTAAACAACAAAATAATGAAACCTGATTATGGAAATTGTAATTGGATGCAGATCCATACATACTGTGTGTGTATGTGTGTGTATACTGTACAGGATGTACAGGATACAGGTACAGCATACCTCCCAACTTTTTGAGATGGGAATGAGGGACACCTATCGGCAAAAGTATGCAGGCATAGGACACACCCCTTGCCACACCCCCTTAAAGGAGAATTGTCCAAAAAAAACAAGATTGATTAAGCCCACAAGTGCTTTTTTTACCACTACTATTCCTTTATATTGGCTTTTGGAATTTATAAAAGAGAAATTTAGAAATCAGATGAAAGGTTTAGCGCTGGGAAACACTTTTTGATAGATAAAAACTGCATTTTATTTACATTTATATAGATCAGACCAAAATGAGGGACAGATGAGGAGGAATGAGGGACAGAGGGACATTGCTCCAAATCGGGTACAGTCCCTTGAAAGCAGGGACAGTTGGGAGCTATGGTGTATCTATAGTCCGGTTCTTGGATAGGAATAGAGAGTGAGAGAAACACTGGCTGCAACTGTTCTCTCTCTGAACTGGTTAACAGCTATAGCAGCCAGAGGAAGGAGATGCTGAGCAGAAAGAGTTCAATAGATTGAGTCAGGAAGCACTGCACTGTGGGAACTGTAGTCCAAAGTAGAAGGACTCTACTGCAAACAAGAGCTTTTAACGTCATTTCCCAGAGGGAGAACATTTTCCCAGGCTGTACAGGACACCAGCTTCCTTTTGCCATGGGGGAGCCCGGAGAGTGCACATCACCATACCTCTCAACTTTCTAAAACGGGAATGAGGAACACCTGTTATCAAAAGTATGTAGGCATAGGACACACCCCCTGCCACACCCCCTCCCAATACTTTTGGCAATATAGTATATATAAGTACAAGGATTTTCTTTAATATAAAGACATCATTCATACCTCACAACATTTTGAGATGGGAATGAGGGACACCTACTAACAAACGTATGTAGGCATCGGACACGCCCCCCTGCCACACCCCCTTAAAGGAGAATTAACCAAAAAAGGTTTATTAAATCCACAAGGAGTTATTTTTACCACTACTATTCCTTTATATTAGCTTTTAAAATTTACAAATGCAGCAATTTAGAATTTGGATGAAAGGTTTAGCGCTGGGAAACACTTTTTGAAAGATAAAAAGTGCATTTTATATACAACTATATAGATCAGACCAAAATGAGGGGCAAAGAGGGACAGAGGGACATTGTTCCAAATCAGGGACAGTCCCTCAAAAATCAGGGACACTTGGGAGCTATGCATCATTACAGCGTGTTTGCACTTAACACCTTTCTTTTCTGTTATTATCCTGATTTAATACATTAAATTAAATGTATTGACATTTAACATTAAATAAGGAATCTGTGATTCCTGAAGATGTAGCGGCTTGCTAGGCAGGCTTACGGTTCACTGGCAGGGCTCAGTAGGTAGATCATACATATCTAAATTTCTGCCAGGGAAGCCTTCTGTCATATACAAACAGAAAATCATGTCATCTTAGGGCCCTTTCACATAAACTTTGTCCACTCCATTCTGCAGGGGATTCATGAGCAGATCCCCTGTTGAATCGGAGCTGCACAGGACAGATGACAGATTTTTACACCTGTGCCTATTCAAATTGTGTCTGTATTTTGACAGTGGACAGGGAAGGACCCATGATAGTTCTATGGGTGGCTGGATGTTAAGAGATTTATGTCCATTTAATCTGATGCATCACGTTCAATTCCATAAAAACAGAAAAGGATGCAGCCTGTATGAATTTCGGAGGTAGAATGTAGCCTGTTTACATCCGCCTGCCCATAGATCCTCATGGAGCTTCTGATCAGACTCGCCTGAAAACCCGAAAGCCCAACTGAAAGTGCCCTTAGTTAGTATATAGTATTTCCTGTTGTACATACTTTTTGACATTGTATCAAAGATATCGCCAGTATAGAGGTTGTGATTATATTTTTTCTCTTTTTAGGTGCTAGAAATAAAGATCTGTCATTCTTTTTCTTTTACAATTTTGTCCTCTATGGGAAAAAGTATAGGTAGTACTTTGTACCATGTTTCTAAGTGCTTTTTAACCCTAGTTATGAGGACCAACCTGCTCCTCCTCTTCTCCTGTCATGGCTGATACGAAAAAGCTTTGAAGGATTCCTAGCTGTAACTTGTCTTGGCTGTGAACACTTTTCTGAATTAAGCAATGGTTAGAAGAATGCAGAGGGAGAGAGGACGTGTCAGACTCTGCATTCCTCTTGTCGTTCCTAGTCTTGGGAAAGTGTTCACACCCGAGACAAACTGCAACTATGAATGAGGCATCTCCTCCACAGCTGTTGTCAGATCAGCCATGGCAGGAGGAGAGCGGCAGGTGGGTACTCATAACTATGGTTATAAAGCACTTAGAAACATGGGACAAAGTACTACATGTACTTTATCCTATGGGCTAAGAAATGTAAAATAACAATTCTAATGATAGATCCTCTTTAAGGGATTTAATTGGCAATGTATCAAGAGCAACAAAAGTTAAATCTTATCTGTACCCAAAACTTTTTTAGCTCTGAAGATAATAGGAAAAGGTTAGAATCCCTGATAGGTTTACTGCTATCTGGGGCTCCACTATACACATCACCCCCCTTCTTGTCCTGGGGACATCCATTTACCAAACAGGAATTGAAAGAATATCTCCAACAAATCCTCAGATGGCAGTAAAACCTGAAAAGGAGTGCTAATACGTTCCCACTCTATCCAAAACTAAAGCAAAATTTTGACTTTAAATACAGTTAAAAAAAAATTGCCTCAAAAGTGAGGCAATCTAGGACTGAAAGTGTGAAAAAATATGTGCACCTTAAAGGAGAATTACAGCCAAAGCTCATTTAGCTGTACTTCTCCTGTGGATCACAGGAGTGCAGTTTGTTCTGTTGGCTGACGTCACAGAGCCAGTCCAGGCTTGGGCAAGATCTCGACAATGGAGTCAGGATCTGCCCACATGCCTGGACTGGCACGCAGCTCAGCCTCTCAGTGAGCCATTAAGAGGCTGAGCCGGCCACTCCTGCCCCCTCCACAGCCCAGTGCTCCAGTGAGTGCAGGAGGGCAGAGCAGAGAGCCAGTGACTGACAGTTAGCAGCTCTCTGCTCACGGAGCTGTGAGAAACCAGTGATCAGCGGTGTTCGATTGCTCGGTTCTCAGTGTTAGAGGCGCTGGGGGACAGATGCTGCATCCACATAGGTAAGTATGATTCTAAGAAAAAAAAAAAACATACATCTCTTTTAACTAAAAACTCTTTAGCAGGCCTCCATGCTCCCTCCCACATAAATAAGTGTAAAAAAGACTCCATACCTTAGATGTCTTAGAATTTCAGCTTTCTAACTTTGTGGACTAATTTTTTCTTTTTTGCTTTTTATTTTTTATTTGTGGTAATCTGTAGCAGACACAAAAAACATTTAAATGTTTCTTTCTGTTACAGTTGGAACAGATGTAGGATTTGCTTTATTTAGACGATATATCTCTAAAGTGGCTGGGCCAAGGGTAAGTTGGTCTTCTTGTAATTTGTAAATTGATAGAGAAAGGGAAGGTTGTGCCCTTAGTAACCAATCATAATTTTTGACATTCTAAATTAAATTTGTTGCTCTTGCAAAAGCTGTTATGCTGTACTATACTTCAACTTGATCAAGCTTTTCAGAATGGTATCCATGTGGGAAAGATTGTGGGCACCATGCTGGGTGAAAGATATGGATAAACACATAGGGCGATATTTAACATCTAAGGAAAGTTAGATGTGCATGCATTATCTGGCTACTCTCTGCTTCAGAATGCGCAAAAAAAAATGCTTGGCTGATCATCATGTTTGTGGCTATTGAGAGGGCATGGGATCGCCACCCTAACTAGCTGAAAATACAAATGGTCATCTCATTTCCATGGATAACTGTAGATCATCAGTCCTCTTATGATATCTCACACACATCTAGTTAATGTATAGTATAGTGCTCAGCATAAATTATTATAAATGAGTACACCCCAACAGATTTGTTAGAAACCCTTTATGCCTTGTACAGACGACCGGGTTTGCCGTCGGAATAAACTCCGAAGGTTACTCCGACGGAATTCTATTCAAGCACTCTTGCCTACACACGGTCAAACCAAAGTCCGATAGTCCAGAACGCGGTGACGTACAGCACGTACGACGGGACTAGAAAAAGAAAGCTGAATAGCCAGTAGCCAATAGCTTCCGTCTTGTACTTGCTTCAGAGCATGCGTCATTTTTGGTCCATCGGAACAGCATGCAGACGAGCGGTTTTCCCGATAGGAATTGGTTCCATCGGAAATATTTAGAACATGTTCTATTTCTAGGTCCGTCAGAATTTTTGAAAAATAAAGTCCGATGAGGCATACACACGATTGGAATATAGGATGAAAAGCTTCCGTCTGACTTTTTCTGTCGGACATTCCGCTTGTGTGTACGTGGCTTAACTTTCCTTTCAGAGTCAACATTTTCTATGGGACACTATACTACAAAATACTCGCACAAATGCGGGCAATTGATTACAACCAAGATTTGTTTATTTGCACACACAAAAAAGTATTTTTCCTAACAAATTCATTCAAAACCATGTTGCAAAAATGAATACACCCAAATGAAAGTTTTAGGAGCCAAGCTAAGTTTTAGACAACAAAATCCTAACTAACAAGAATTCAACTACAGGTGAGTCTAATGATTCATTAAACAGGTGTCCAGCAGACATTTGATTATAAAAGGGCGTTACTTAACAAAGAAAACCCCTTCCCATTTCATGCTGTCATCAATGGCACCACATGGAAGACAAAATGTCAGAAGGTCTGAGAAAGAAAATAATCTCATTGCACAAGAAAGGTGAAGGCTACAAGAAGATCAGGAAATCTTTACTTATCAGTCAGATTACTGTAGCAAAAGTGATACAAAAATTTAACAAAGATGGCACTGCAACAAACATGGAGCTGCAACTATCTCACAGAGACGACCAGGCCGTCCACGGAAGTTAACACCTCGACAGGAGCATCTTCTGATGAGAAGGGTTTAAGTAAATCACCATGCAAGTTCACTGCAGTTAGCTAAAGAAATAGGAAGCCAAACTGCAGAGGAATGGCATGCATTGGTGTCATCCATGAAGGAAGCCTCTCCTAAAGCCCACCTAGAATTTGCCAGGGCCCATGCTGGCTTCAAAACTGTATGGCTTCAAAATTCTATGGCTTCAAAACTGTATGGCATCACAAAGGTGAGGAGTACAAGGAAAAATGCATGGTGTCTATAGTGAAACATGGTGGTGGCAGTGTCCTTCTATGGGCCTGCATAAATGTTGCTGGTGTCTGGGAGCTGTATTTCATTAATGGTATCATGAATTCACAGATGTACTGCTCTATATTGAAAGAGAAGATTCTACCAACATCACAATGATTCAAAACACACATCTGAGGCCACTGTTGCATTTCTGAAGAAGAACAGGGTTAAAGTGATTCAGTGGCCAAGTATGTCTCCTGATCTGAACCCAATCAAACACCTATGGGGAATTTTGAAGAGACAAGTTGAGCATCACACTCCATCCAGCATCCAGGCACTATAAGAAGTCGTTCTTGAAGAATGGAAAAAGATAGATGTTGCAATATGTCTCCAACTTGTTAATTTCATGCCTAGAAGACTTGGTGCTGTCCTAACAAATCATGGAGGTCATACAAAATATTAGATGTAGTAGCTTTTGTTTTGGAGTGTATTCATTTTTGCATCAACTAATTTCAGTAAAACTGAGGATTTTGTGATCTAAGTTATGTTATTAACCATACTTTCATGTAATGAGCTAAACAAACGTAGCAAGGTCCCAGGCCTCCTTTGGTCTAATGAGGGCCTCCAGGGCCAGAGATAGCTGACATCCTTCTGTATGTTGTGGGTTGCAAGGCATAGTGGGTGCAAGGATGGTGAAAGTCATTGGGCGCCAGACACTTCTTGAATGCAAAAGAAAGTTTATTTCCTTTAACAATGTTTTTTTGGGGGAGAGAGGGTTAGGGCCAGGACACCCTTAGGTAGTTGCAAGATCAATTGGCATACTCCGAGACTTCAATAGGAGGGCAGCCATGCAGTAAAAGGCATCCAGGAAGACGCCACATCTATATGTGCAGGAATGCTGTCTCCTATGGCAACAGTCTTTAACAGTTCCTAACTTGAAGTTTAACAGTTCCTTTATCTTCCACTACAATCTCTCCTTGTAGTTCTTCAACTCACTGAGCTTCCAGTCTCTCACTAGACCCACTGATTCACTATCACTGAATCCCTTGAGCTCCATCCTCACGGTGGTATCTTCCTCAAGCGCCACCCGTCACCCCCACTTCTCTGTTGGGTCCCTAGCTTGGCACTCCAGATACCTCTCAAGCCTCATCTACACTGGTCCTTAGCTTGACACACAACCCTTCTCCTATCTAGTACCACCAAGTACCCGACCACCTAGTGGTAGAAGAGAAAAGTGCAACAAGGTCAAACTTAGGGAGAAATCAACAGATCTCTAACAATAAACCAGGATAACTACTCCGGGCAAGTAAATTTGTGAGGAGCAACCCTGCCTACACTCCAGGGTGGTACACAAATGTTCTCTAAAACTCCAGTTTTGGAAATTGTTTTTGTGATCATTGAGATATTGATTAAAATCTTACGTTTCAAAAGGGGTGTACTCATTTATGCTGAGCACTGTATAAACAATAGATTACTTTTTTAGCAATGCTGATTATAAGGGGTAAACATTTACCTTTAATAGGAAAAATGGCAAACTTAGGCTGGCCATACATGGTTCGAGTCTCGGCCGGTTCCTGCTAAACTGGCCAAGGTTTGAACCATTAATGGGCAGGCTGAATGTACCAAGTCGATCGATCAATCGCCTGCGCACGCTGATGATGGCTTATGAAATGGAGGGCAATTTGTCATCTACATGTTTGTGTATATTTGTTTTTACTTTTCTGTAATTCATATTAGATTTTGTTTTTACGTCTGCCTTACCACGTATTCTACCTGTCTTTCAATCCTAGGTGTCATTTGTGGCTCACTTTGCTGGAGGACTGGCTGGAATGTCCATTGGTTATACAGTATTTAGTTCTTTTGATAAAAACCTGATAAAAGACCCCAGGTTCTGGATCTGCATTGCTGCTTACTTAGCTTTTGTGGTTTTTGCAGTACTGTTCAATATATTCTTGTCTCCTGTGCCTTAAACTGGATACCTGTGGAACAAGTATTCTAAGTTATCTGCAAAATCAGCGTAACATGTTTGTTGGCCTGATACTTAGAAGCAGGGTTGAAATTCCGGATAAACCTGTAGCATGCATGTAACAGCCAGTGAAAAGCTTTAAACGTGCTTTTAACTTACAGACTGGACAGTACTGCAACAGTAAAATTCAAAAACATTTACCCCACCTTCACAAGAAGTTGTTTCACAAGGATTTACTTGGATAACTGTTTACATAGCATGTGCAAACTGGACAAGTATACTACATATATGGTTTTGAAAGCACTACAGTAGATATTGACCCATATACTTTCGTAGACATACTCGGATGTCAATACATTTCTGATTGACCTTTATGATTCACTTAGAGGATATTTCATTACTTTACAATGTGGATTCAAAAAAGTATATATTAACAACATGGGAAAGGAACTGAAATGGACATATGTAAAGATTTAAACTCTTCAATGCTAATGTACATATATTTGAGTTTGAATATATTTGAATTTTGTTATAAAAACTAGTTAATGAGCTATGCTTGGTGGTTGAGTCATTTTTATCTATGGCTGATTTATTCTCTTGTCTCTTTGTCTGAATGGTTGTTTAAAGTGGAATTTGGATTATTGAAAAAATTGACATTTTTTAGATGATGGACTTATAGGCATAACACAAATATTAATTAAAAGTATATTTATTACAAAAATAAAATCAAGACAATTACATAAAATTTTATAAATCATTCACAAAATGTGCCTATGAGCATAAACAACGCACCACCTACATACATATAACAATCGGAAAAATTTGGAGGACCAAACAGATCACTGTACAATATTGAGAAATTTTAAGAGGTGGTGTGTCATAAAAACTCAGCTCTACATGTTGCACGTATTCAACAGACGTTTCTTCAGGAGCTAATGGCGTATTTTTTAATCACGAGTAAGAAGAAAAAAATTGAGCAGAGAGTGGTATCCTCAGTACTGATGGAAATTCAGGGAAACTCGGGGAAACAGATCTTCAGATTACTTCTAAAAATAGTCTATATGGCAACCTCATGCCAATTACCATAGGGTAGTTATTGATGTTTAACACAGTAGATAGAAGATATCCAGGACATCTAATCATATACTGGCTCAGTCAGATTAGGGAATCCTCCCATTACATGAAAGCCCAGGTAACCAGATATGTAAGTAGTCCCTGATGGATATCTTATGGAATAATGTTCCCTGGAGGTCTCCGCTCTGGTGATAGCACCGCATGTGGTGGAAAACGGCTGTGAACTGTGGAACTTGAGTATAAAAAAAACATGATCCTGTGCTATGCCCAAGGAGGAGAAAGCAACAGGTTTGCTTCCTTCCCAGCAGTACATACTTAACTTTCCCTTACTCCTCTGCTACTCCATTTTGTTCCCAGGAGCAAGAGACCCACCCTGCATAATGGGTTGTTGTTCAAGTCAAAGCTTTTATAGGGCTATAGATCCTCCCCACATGTGCTTAGTGATTGCCTTAGCACTGTCCCATGGAGTTAATCCTGTGCTCCTCCATACCTGACCAGAGCAGCAGGGAGCAAATAAATGCTTATTATGTGCTGCTTGGTTTTGGGGATTAATTCAAATTCTTTGCCCTGAAAAAACAAGCGCAGGTTTACTTTAACAGTTTGTGCACAAATAATCATCTCTATTTCTTTTAGAATATGGTAAAGTATGTGGACAAGACCAGGGTTATCAAAACTAAGCATAAGGCATTAACATCCCTAGAAAGTCAATACAAAGAACAGATGTTCCTTTGCTCCCTGACCAAGCAGCACAGCCTGGTTCTTTCCCTCCAAAGTAGAAGTGCAACCTAATTAAGGGCATTGCTGTTTTCTCCTGGCAGCTGTTCCCATGTGCGTTGTAGCAGAGCCTGTTTGGCGCCTAGTATTAGCCCTACCTCTCCCAGTCTGAATGCTGCTGTAAAGAAAATCACATATGGCATATCTGATTAATATAAATTCATATCTTCCTTTCTTTCGCTTTAATCTAAAAGATAATGGGGTTTTATGTGAACATACTTGGGAAGATTTACTAAAACTGGTGTAGTTGTGCATAGTAACCAATCAGCTTCTAGGTTTTATTGCCAAAGCTTAATTGAACAAGCTGAAGTTAGAAGCTGATTGGTTACTATGCACAGCTGCACCAGATTCTGTGTGTAAATCTCCTCCACTGTCTTTTATCAAAACTGCTCAGTGTCCATATATACACTCACTGGCCACTTTATTAGCTACACCTTGCTAGTATCGGGTTGGACCTCCTTTTGCTTTCAGAACTGCCTTAATTCTTTGTGGCATAGATTCAACAAGGTGTTGGAAACATTCCTCAGAGGTTTTGGTCCATATTGACATGATAGCATCACGCAGTTGTTGCACATTTGTTGGCTGCACACCCATGATCCAAATCTTTCATTCCACCACATCCCAAAGGTGTTCTATCGGCTTGAGATCTGGTGACTGTGGAGGCCATTGGAGTACAGTGAACTCATTGTCATGTTCAAGAAACCAGTTTGAGATGATTTCAACTTTGTGACATGGTGCATTATCCTGCTGGAAGTAGAAGCAGAAGATGGGTACACTGTAGTCATAAAGGGATAGTCTTAGTCAGCAGCAATACTCGGGTAGGCCGTGGCATTTAATCAATGCTCAATTGGTACTAAGGGGCCCAAAGTGTGCCAAGAAAATATCCCCCACACCTTTACACCACCAGCCTGAACCTTTAATACAAGGCAGGATGGATCCATGGTTTCATATTTACACCAAATTCTGACCCTACCATCTGAATGTTTCAGCTGAAATCCAGACTCATCAGACCAGGCAATGTTTTTCCAATCTTCTATTTCCAATTTTAGTGAGCCTGTGCGAATCGTAGCCTCAATTTCCTGTTCTTAGCTGACAGGAGTGGCACCCGGTGTTGTCTTCTGCTGCTGTAGCCCATCTGCTTCACGATTTTGATGTGTTGTGCATTCAGAGATGGTATTCTGCATACTTTGGTTGTAACGAGTGGTTAATTGAGTTACTGTTGCCTTTCTATAGTCTCAAACCTTACTGTTGCCCATTCTTCTCTGACATCAACAAGGCATTCTTGTCCACACAACTGCCACTCACTGTATAGTTTCTCTTTTTTGGACCATTCTCTGTAAACCCTAGAGATGATTGTGTGTGAAAATCCCAGTAGACCAGCAGTTTTTGAAATACTCAGACCAGCCTGTCTGGCACCAACAACCATGCCACGTTCAAAGTCACTTAAATCCCCTTTCTTCCCTATTCTGATGCTCGGTTTGAACTTCAGCAAGTCGTCTTCACCACGTCTAGATGCCTAAATGCATTGAGTTGCTGCCATATGATTGGATGATTAGCGATTTGTGTTACCAAGCAATTGAACAGGTGTACCTAAAAAAGTGGCCAGTTAGTGTATATTAATTTTTAGGCAGTGCTGTTTGGCTAATAGTAAATTGTGAGTCAGGATTCAAGCAATTGTCAGGTATTAGCTACTTCCCTGTCCTCCACACAGTCACTTCCCTTTTCAGCTGTGCAGGAGGCTCTGGTATTTTTGTGGCTGTGATCTTAACTGTCTAGTGTGCCCTGTTCCCCACATTAGATGCAGTGAACATACAGTAGCTATTCACATTTCTGTTTAATTCACCTATCCGTTAAATACAACCTGGTGCTAACCTGGTAGACTGCAGAGCTCTATGCCACATGCTTATGTATCTTATGTATTGATATTAGGAAAGAATATTTTGGGTATAGTGTCCACTCACTAATAAGCTGCAAGTGTTAAGCTGACCTAACACATACATTTTTTTAATCAAAATTCATATGAAAATTCTCATCAGTAAATTCAATGACTTGACAAATGTTGTTTTGAAAGTAATTCAAAATACATTTGCTTTTAACATTTACATTTTAGAGGAAATAGACTTTCCCAAATGAAAACCACATTAATTTCCTCTTCTTTCTGCAGTCTTCCAGGATGGATCAGAAAAATAGTATGTATGGTCAGCGTCAGGTGCTGACCAATCACAATTGCTCTGATCCACCCCGAAAGCCCTGCAGAAAGAAGGGGAAGAGAAGCAGAAATTTCAATTCCCTGGGCTGCTACACCCACTGTGTGGGCACTGACAGCTCCTCACCCATGGAGGCAAGTAGAGTGGAGATAGATCAGGGAGTGAGGAGGGAGAGGAGTTGGTGCGTAGGGTGTTAGTTTGCCTTTTCTTTTTCTTTTGAAAAGATGAACTTACACTCTAATGTAAAGAAAGGTGCATCTGTCAAACAAGACACAAGAATTTGTCAAAGCTAGAAACTGCAAAGTACACCAATGCTCTTGTCATTCGATCTCTCATTCTTTTTATCCATCAATACCAATACATGTGAGTAGACACAGAGCTAAATGTTCTTTAGCAGAGGAGGTCACATCTAAATGAAGGAACCTGCTTTACAGTCTGCTGAGTGCGTGCTAGCTTTCCTCCTGCTGTGTTTTGGAACAGTATTATTTAGGTCAAAGCCAGTGCGATTGACAACAATGCTATTGAGCGCACTGAATTAAATGCTTTTGATTTTCTGATATGCTCTCAGCATTGCAGCAGTGCTTTAGGAAATCTGCACATTTTGTGACACTATTATTTTAAAAGGAACCTGCAATGAAAGAAAAAAAGTAGCTGCCATTGCAGACTTATTTTTTAAAGGTCCAAGCTCTAGAGCAATCATCTTCATGCTTCTTTTAATACTTTGTAAGTTAATGACCTGAAACCGATGTGACTCAGCTGTTGTGCCTTATGATATTCATATAGGTGTTTCAGGTCAGTCAAACCAAAGATATAGATGACAAGCCTGGAGCATGGACTTTAATAAAAAACAAGTCAGCAATGACAGCTCCCCTGTTTCTTTTATGATAGGCCTCTTTTAATTGATGAATGTGTAATCTCCCATAGTAAAGATGCTCCCAATATTCTGTTCTGCTGGTTTGGTTTCCAGATAGTTCGCTTTGGTTGGACCTATTCCATGCCATTACTGTAGTCTGGATTTCCAGTAATGTGCCGAAGTCAAAGTTCCCAATACCTAGGAGAATTGCTGGGGCTTGCAGTCCCTCCTGAAGACACCAACTGTGGACTCCTGAGTTAGGGACTAGGGATGTTAGGGGAATGTTTGCACTTTATTCCGTACTGTTGTTTGTCTGTCATAATGGTAATTTATACAAGTAAAGCTTTTCAAACTTTACCTTTGCCTTGACTGAAGTTACTAAAGGGGTGTAATGCAAGTAACCGTCACATATAGTTACAGCTCAGTTCACTAAACACATTGGTGTATGAAGATAATGGTACCAGATTTCATACAATGTGAAGATACTGTGAAAACCAAGGTCTCTCTAGCAGCATGTCATTAGCGTGTCCATGTAACGGGTTAGATAGCCTCTTGCAGCAAGGGAGATGTTGTCAGCACTCCTTCGGCAGTGATCCGTCTCTAACAGCAACTGGAGCAGATCTACACCACCAGTGCCCTCATCCTGTACACATGTACAGAAGAGGAAGAGTTAGGTGAAGTGCACGCATGGAGTTTGTGCTAGGTGCACAGCAGGACGCCATACCATTACTGGGAGTGAGGTAGCAGTGACACCCTGGACTGGTGGAGAGGGCATGGGCTCCTAATTGCCCCTCCTAATTGCACAAGTTACCGTGGTACTGTACAGTAACACCGAGAGAGTTGATTAGAGTTCAACTGTTTCAGTAAAGGTACCACCTGTGCAGATTTGCCAACCGTTGTGAAATTCAAGGACAGTTTGTAAATCCATGATTTTTTACATCTGCTTATGAATGTTCATTATGGCCATGCAGTCTGCATGTCCACAATGGACATTCACGAACAGATGTAAAAATCAAAAATTTTACAAACTGTCCGTGAATTTACTGACAGCCCCTGTGTAAGGCAGTAACCCTAAACAAAGTGCCTAGTATAGCCCAGAAAAACCCCTCCCGGAGTAGGCCTCTCATGTGACCCTTGCTTGGTGCCCAACAAGGAGGGAAACATGGAGGATGTGACGACCAACCCCCTTACACACTTGTAACTTATTTCCCCTTGCTTACTGTTGACCATGTCACCAATGCAGAAAGTTATGAGCCACAGAAATCACTAGGGTAATTCGATAACAAAAATAAATAAATATGTGTATATATATATATATATAGATATATATATATATATACAGTATTTCACAAAAGTGAGTACATCCCTAAGTGAAAATGTCCAAATTGGGCCCAATTAGCCATTTTCCCTCCCAGGTGTCATGTAACTCGTTGGTGTTACAAGGTCTCAGGTATGAATGGGGAGCAGGTGTGTTAAATTTGGTGTTATCGTTCTCACTCTCTCATACTGGTCACTGGAAGTTCAACATGGCACATCATGGCAAAGAACTCTCTGAGGATCTGAAAAAAAGAATAGTTGCTCTACATAAAGATGGCCATGCTATAAGAAGATTGCTAAGACCCTAAAACTGAGCTGCAGCACGGTGGCCAAGACCATACAGCGGTTTAACAGGACAGGTTCCACTCAGAATAGGCCTCGCCATGGTCGATTAAAGTTGAGTGCACGTGCTCAGCATCATATCCAGAGGTTGCCTTAAGCAAAAAGACGTATAAGTGTTGCCAGCATTGCTGCAGAGGTTGAAGAGGTAAGGGGTCAGCCTGTCAGTGCTCAGACCATACGCCGCACACTGCATTGGTCTGCATGGCTGTCGTCTCAGAAGGAATCCTCTTCTAAAGATGATGCACAAGAAAGCTTGAAAACAGTTTGCTGAAGACAAGCAGACCAAGGACATGAATTACTAGAACCATGTCCTGTGGTCTGATGAGACCAAGATAAACTTATTTGGTTCAGATGGTTTCAAGCGTGTGTGGCGGCAACCAGGTGAGGAGTACAAAGACAAGTGTGTCTTGCCTACAGTCAAGCATGGTGGTGGGAGTGTCATGGTCTGGGGCTGCATGAGTGCTGCCGGCACTGGGGAGCCACAGTTCTTTGAGGGAACCATGAATGGTAACATGGTGTTGTGTGACATACTGAAGCAGAGCATGATCCCCTCCCTTCGGAGACTGGGCCACAGGGCAGGATTCCAACACGATAACAACCCCAAACACACCTCCAAGACGACCACTGCCTTGCTAAAGAAGCTGAGGGTAAAGGTGATGGCCTGGCCAAGCCTGTCTCCAGACCTACACCCTGTTAAGCATTTGTGGGGCATCCTCAACTGGAGCGGGAGGAGCGCAAGGTCTCTAACATCCACCAGCTCAGTGATGTCGTCATGGAGGAGTAGAAGAGGACTCCAGTGGCAACCTGTGAAGCTCTGGTGAACTCCATGCCCAAGAGGGTTAAGGCAGTGCTGGAAAAAAATGGTGGCCACACAAAATATTGACACTTTGGGCCCAATTTGGACATTTTCACTTAGGGGTGTACTCACTTTTGTTGCCAGTGGTTTAGACATTAATGGCTGTGTGTTGAGTTATTTTGAGGGGACAGCAAATTTACACTGTTATGCAAGCTGTACACTCACTACTTTACATTGTAGCAAAGTGTCATTTCTTCAGTGTTGTCATATGAAAAGATATAATAAAATATTTACGAAAAAATGTGAGGAGTGTACTCACTTTTGTGAGATACTATATATATATGCTATAGATACTTCTAATGCAAATTGTTATAAATCTTGCTATAAATGTCAAGGAAAACTGCATGTGTAGGAACATTTGCAAGAAACTGGATCCTCAGGAAAGATTGTTAAATGACATCAACCGCAAAGAATCTGATTCCATGGTGTGGGTTTAGGTAGATGATAGGGAAATCCCAGAACTTAGGGGTTTCCAATAACATTTTGACTGCTGAACCACATTCAAAAAGATGTATTTTAATATTCATGCAATGTAGCTAGCCACAAACATGGAGAACAATACAGTACATGGTGACATTCCATATAATTGTTCTTGGTAGCTAGGGAAAGCAATACAATTTATATGGGGACAGATACACAAAGACACATGAGACAGCTAAAAATGAGTAGCCATGCAAACAGTCACACAGAAATCTATAAGAGTAGTGAAGTTGCTTGGTGTCACCGAACCGGAAACTAGCTTAAAAATAAACTTGGAGACACAAAGGCAGACTTGCTTGGGACATTATTATTCAAAGCCTAAGGCAATCTGCTTCAGCTTGAAAAGGCAGTACTGGCTGGGCATGTAGCTAATTCAATTAACAGGAGGTTTAATCTAGTCTTAAAAACAAGTTTTGTGGGACAAGATACAACCGCAGACCTTATAAGTTAAAGCAATGGAACTAAATGTCAGTCACCGGGTGGCCCTGCCCTCCGTTATAAAAGAAATGTCAGAAGAAGCGAAGCGTCACACGGCTGAAGACTCCCACTGAGGCGGATCGCAGGGCTGATCCTGGACGGGGTGCACAGGGTGCAGTGCACCCGGGTGCCACAGAGGTGGGGGCGCTGCAGCGCCAGAGTGCTCCCCTCCCTCCTCCTCCTCTTCTTGTCCGTAGTAGTCGACTCCCTCCGCTAGTCACCGCAGCCGCTGCCGCTTTGTTTTTTGCCAAAGCCCATCCCCCCTCCCTCCTCCTGTCAGAGGAGGAGAGCGGAGATAGCTGGAGATCGGAGCAGCTGTGTATCTGTGTGCAGAGAGACCAGTAGCGCAGTGATGTCACGGGGGGGGGGTCCATGCCTGTGTTCCAGTTCTCCTCATAGTGTGTGCAACTCCCGCCTGCTACCCAAGCCTGACACGCTCCGTTCTCCACCCGGGTGGCGTGGCTGCACACTGTCCTCTCCTCTCCAGCTGCCGCCCAGCTCAATGGGGGGTGGTTTGTCCGGGGTCTATACTAATGGAGGGGGGTTGTCCTGGGGGGGTCTATACTAATGGAGTGGGGGTTGTCCTGGGGGGGTCTATACTAATGTAGGGGGGGTTGTCCTGGGGGGGGTCTATACTAATGGAAGGGGGGTTGTCCTGGGGGTCTATACTAATGGAGAGGGGGTGGTTTGTCCTGGGGGGTCTATACTAATGGAGGGGGGTTGTCCTGGGGGGGTCTATACTAATGGAGGGGGGTTGTCCTGGGGGGGTCTATACTAATGGAGGGGGGTTTGTCCTGGGGGGGTCTATACTAATGGAGGGGGGGTTGTCCTGGGGGGTCTATACTAATGGAGAGGGGGTTTGTCCTGGGGGTCTATACTAATGGAGGGGGGTCTATACTAATGGAGGGGAGATCTATACTAATGGAGGGGGGGTTTGTCGTGGGGGGTCTGTACTAATGGAGGTGGGTGGTTTGTTCTGGGGGGTCTGTACTAATGGAGGGGGGGTGGTTTGTTCTGGGGGGTCGGTACTAATGAAGGGGTGGGTGGTTTGTCCAGGGGGGTCTATACTAATGGATGGGGGTGGTTTGTCCTGGGGGGTCTGTACTAATGGAGGAGGGTGGTTTGTCCTGGGTGGTCTGTACTAATGGAGGGTAGTGGTTAGTCCTGGGGGGGTCGGTACTAATGAAGGGGTGGGTGGTTTGTCCAGGGGGGCCTATACTAATGGAGGGGGGGTTGTCCTGGGGGGTCTATACTAATGGAGAGGGGGTGGTTTGTCCTGGGGGGTCTATACTAATGGAGGGGGGTTTGTCTTGGGGGGTCTATACTAATGGAGAGGGGGTGGTTTGTCCTGGGGGGTCTATACTAATGGAGGGGGGGTTTGTCCTGGGGGTCTATACTAATGGAGGGGGGTCTACACTAATGGAGGGGGGATCTATACTAATGGAGGGGGGGTTTGTCGTGGGGGGTCTGTACTAATGGAGGTGGGTGGTTTGTTCTGGGGGGTCTGTACTAATGGAGGGGGGGTGGTTTGTTCTGGGGGGTCGGTACTAATGAAGGGGTGGGTCGTTTGTCCAGGGGGGTGTATACTTAATGGATGGGGGTGGTTTGTCCTGGGGGGTCTGTACTAATGGAGGGGGGTGGTTTGTCCTGGGTGGTCTGTACTAATAGAGGGGGGGTGGTTAGTCCTGGGGGGGTCGATACTAATGAAGGGGTGGGTGGTTTGTCCAGGGGGGTCTATACTCATGGAGGGGGGGTGGTTTGTCCTGGGGGGGTCTGTACTAATGGAGGGGGGAGGTTTGTTCTGGGAGGGTCTGTACTAATGGAGGGGGGTAGTTTGCCCTGGGGGGGTCTGTACTAATGGAGGGGGGGGTGGTTAGTCCTGGGGGTCGGTACTAATGAAGGGGTGGGTGGTTTGTCCAGGGGGGTCTGTACTAATGGAGGGGGGGTGGTTTGTCCTGGGGGTCTATACTAATGGAGGGGGGGTGGTTTGTCCTGGGGGGTCTGTACTAATGGAAGGGGGGTGGTTAGTCCTGGGGGGTCGGTACTAATGAAGGGGTGGGTGGTTTGTCCAGGGGGGTCTATACTCATGGAGGGGGGGTGGTTTGTCCTGGGGGGGTCTGTACTAATGGAGGGGGGGAGGTTTGTTCTGGGGGGGTCTGTACTAATGGAGGGGGGTAGTTTGCCCTGGGGGGGTCTGTACTAATGGAGGGGGGGTGGTTAGTCCTGGGGGTCGGTACTAATGAAGGGGTGGGTGGTTTGTCCAGGGGGGTCTGTACTAATGGAGGGGGGGTGGTTTGTCCTGGGGGTCTATACTAATGGAGGGGGGGTGGTTTGTCCTGGGGGGTCTGTACTAATGGAGGGGGGGTGGTTAGTCCTGGGGGGTCGGTACTAATGAAGGAGTGGGGGGTTTGTCCAGGGGGGTCTATACTAATGGAGGGGGGTGGTTTGTCCTGGGGGGTCTGTACTAATGGAGGGGGGGTGGTTTGTCCTGGGGGGTCTGTACTAATGGTGAGGGGGTGGTTTGTCCTGGGGGGTCTGTACTAATGGAGGGGGGGTTTGTCCTGGAGGGGTCTGTACTAATGGTGGGGGGTGGTTTGTCCTGGGGGGTCTATACTAATGGAGGGGGGTGGTTTGTCCTGGGGGGTCTGTACTAATGGAGGGGGGGTGGTTTGTCCTGGGGGGTCTGTACTAATGGTGAGGGGGTGGTTTGTCCTGGGGGGTCTGTACTAATGGAGGGGGATTTGTCCTGGAGGGGTCTGTACTAATGGTGGGGGGTGGTTTGTCCTGGGGGGTCTGTACTAATGGTGGGGGGTGGTTTGTTCTGGGGGTGTCTGTACTAATGGGGGGTGGTTTGTTCTGGGGTCTGTACTAATGGAGGGGGGGTGGTTTGTTCTGGGGGGTCTGTACTAATGTAGGGGGGTGGTTTGTCCGGGGGTCTGTACTAATGGAGGGGGGTGGTTTGTCCAGAGGGGTCTGTACTAATGGAGGGGGATGGTTTGTCCTGGAGGGGTCTGTACTAATGGAGGGGGGTGGTTTGTCCTGGGGGCTGTACTAATGGAGGGGGGTGGTTTGTCCTGGGGGGGTCTGTACTAATAGAGGGGGGTGGTTTGTTTTGGGGGGTCTGTACTAATGTAGGAGGGGTGGTTCTGTACTAATGTAGGGGGGTGGTTTGTTCTGCGAGGGTCTGTACTAATGGAGGGGGGTGGTTCTGTACTAATGGAGGGGGGGTGTTTTGTCCTGAGGGGGGGTCTGTACTAATGGAGGGGGGGTGGTTTGTCCTGGGGGGTCTGTACTAATTGAGGGGGTGGTTTGTTCTGGGGGGTCTGTACTAATGTAGGGGGGTGGTTTGTCCGGGGGGTCTGTACTAATGGAGGGGGTGGTTTGTTCTGGGGGTCTGTACTAATAGAGGGGGGGTTTGTCCTGGGGGGTCTGTACTGATGGAGGGGGGGTGGTTTGTTTTGGGGGGTCTGTACTAATGTAGAAGGGGTGGTTCTGTACTAATGTAGGGGGGGTGGTTTGTTCTGCAGAGGTCTGTACTAATGGAGGGGGGTGGTTCTGTATTAATGGAGGGGGGTTTGTCCTGAGGGGGTCTGTACTAATGGAGGTGTGGTTGGTTTGTCCTGAGGGGGGTCTGTACTAATGGAGGGGGGTGGTTTGTCCTGGGGGGGTCTGTACTAATGGAGGGGGGTGGTTTGTCCTGGGGGGGTCTGTACTAATGGTGGGGGAGTGGTTTGTCCTGGGGGGTCTGTACTAATGGTGGGGGGTGGTTTGTTCTGGGGGAGTCTGTACTAATGGGGGGGTGGTTTGTTCTGGGGGGTCTGTAATAATGGGGGGGTGGTTTGTTCTGGGGGGTCTGTACTAATGAAGGGGGGTGGTTTGTTCTGGGGGGTCTGTACTAATGTAGGGGGGGTGGTTTGTCCGTGGGGGTCTGTACTAATGGAGGGGGTGGTTTGTTCTGGGGGGTCTGTACTAATGAAGGTGGGGTGGTTTGTCCTGAGGGATCTGTACTAATGGAGGGGGGATGGTTTGTCCAGGGTGTTCTGTACTAATGGAGGGGGGTGGTTTGTTCTGGGGGTCTGTACTAATGGAGGGGGGTTGTCCTGGGGGGTCTGTACTGATATAGGGGGGGTGGCTTGTCCTGGGGGGGGCTGTACTAATGGAGGGGGGGGTTGTCCTGAGGGGTCTGTACTGATGGAGGGGGGGATGGTTTGTTTTGGGGGTCTGTACTAATGTAGGAGGGGTGGTTCTGTACTAATGTGGGGGGTGGTTTGTTCTGCAGAGGTCTGTACTAATGGAGGGGGGTGGTTCTGTACTAATGGAGGGGGGTTTGTCCTGAGGGGGGTCTGTACTAATGGAGGGGTGGTTGGTTTGTCCTGAGGGGGGTCTGTACTAATGGAGGGGGGTGGTTCTGTACTAATGGAGGGGGGGTGGTTTGTCCTGAGGGGGGTCTGTACTAATGGAGGGGGGGTTGTTTGTCCTGGGGGGGTCTGTACTAATGGAGGGGGGGTGGTTTGTCCTGGGGGGGTCTGTACTAATGGTGGGGGGGTGGTTTGTCCTGGGGGGTCTGTACTAATGGTGGGGGGTGGTTTGTTCTGGGGGTCTGTACTAATGGGGGGGTGGTTTGTTCTGGGGGGTCTGTACTAATGGGGGGTGGTTTGTTCTGGGGGGTCTGTACTAATGTGGGGGGGGTGGTTTGTCCGTGGGGGTCTGTACTAATGGAGGGGGGGTTGTCCTGGGGGTCTGTACTGATGGAGGAGGGTGGCTTGTTTTGGGGGGGTCTGTACTAATGTAGGAGGGGTGGTTCTGTACTAATGTAGGGGGGGTGGTTTGTTCTGCGGAGGTCTGTACTAATGGAGGGGGGTGGTTCTGTACTGAGGGGGGTCTGTACTAATGGAGGGGGGGTGGTTTGTCCTGGAGGGGTCTGTACTAATGGTGGGGGGTGGTTTGTCCTGGGGGTCTGTACTAATGGTGGGGGTGGTTTGTTCTGGGGGTTCTGTACTAATGGAGGGGGGTGGTTTGTTCTGGGGGTCTGTACTAATGGAGGAGGGGTTTGTCCTGGGGGGTCTGTACTGATGGAGGGGGGGTGGCTTGTTTTGGGGTGGTTCTGTACTAATGTAGGGGGGTGGTTTGTTCTGCGGAGGTCTGTACTAATGGAGGGGGGTGGCTCTGTACTAATGGAGGGGGGGTGGTTTGTCCTGAGGGGGGTCTGTACTAATGGAAGAGTGGTTGGTTTGTCCTGAGGGGGGTCTATACTGATAGAGGGGGTGTTTTGTCCTGGGGGGGTCTGTACTGAGGGAGGGGTTTATACTTAGTGGGGGGTCTGCACTGATGGAGGGGGGTCTATACTTAGTGGAGGGGGGTCTGTACTGAGGGGCGACTATAGTTGGTGGAGGGGGGGTGATACCATGTTTTACCGCACCGGGTGACACCCCTCTCCCTCTCCTCTTCACGCGCGCTGCTGTACTAGTGAGCGGCGTACTATGTTTCTTCCCCCGCCTTCATATCGGCCAGGGAAGAAAAAAAATGGAGCAAAGAAGAGGATTGTGGGATATGTAGTCCCGAGGACTGGCAGCCCCACTGTATCACGGAAACTGCAGCCCACACAGCATGCTCAGCTGAATGGGAGAGAGAGAGACACAGGAGCCCGGGAAAGCTTTCAGGGAAGTACACCCAAGACTCCAGAGGGAGAGGTCAGTGCTGAGAGAACACCATCAGAGAGAGAACCCCGCTGCCCTGCGACACCAGAGGGAAAGCCACATAGCCTAGCGCCATCCCAGGCGGAGAAAGGAATGGAGTCATTGCCAGAATACAGATCTGGGTGCTACCCAGCGGAGTCGCCACGGGCAACGAGTGAGCGGACTCCTGATCAGAGGAACCGTTGTTGCTGTATCGCTAGGTCAAGTGAGAGGGCCGATCGGAGCGGAGATAGCTGGAGATCAGAGCGGCTGTGTCTCTGTGTGCAGAGAGACCAGCCGCGCAGTTACGTCACTTGGGGGGGCGGTCCGTGCCCGTGTTCCAGTTCTCCTCATCCTGTGTGCAACTCCCTCCTGCTGCCCAAGCCTGACACGCTCCATTCTCCACCTGGGCAGCGCGGCTGCACACTGTCCTCTCCTCTCCAGCTGCTGCTCGGGTGTTTTTTAATTAGCTCAATGGGGGGGTGGTTTGTCGGGGGTCTATACTAATGGAGGGGGGGTTGTCCTGGGGGGTCTATACTAATGGAGGGGGGGTTGTCCTGGGGGGTCTATACTAATGGAGGGGGGTTTGTCCTGGGGGGGTCTATACTAATGGAGAGGGGGTTGTCCTGGGGGGTCTATACTAATGGAGGAGGGGTGGTTTGTCCTGGGGGTCTATACTAATGGAGGGGGGTTTGTCCGGGGGGGTCTATACTAATGGAGGGAGAGTCTATACTAATGGAGGGGGATCTATACTAATGGAGGGGGGGTTTGTCGTGGGGGGTCTGTACTAATGGAGGGAGGGTGATTTGTCCAGGGGGGGTCTATACTAATGGAGGGGGGTGGTTTGTCCTGGGGGGCTGTACTAATGGAGGGGGGTGGTTTGTCCTGGGGGGGTCTGTACTAATGGAGGGGGGTTAGTCCTGGGGGGTCGGTACTAATGAAGGGGTGGGTGATTTGTCCAGGGGGCTCTATACTCATGGAGGGGGGGTGGTTTGTCCTGGGGGGGTCTGTACTAATGGAGGGGGGGTGGTTTGTCCTGGGGGGTCTGTACTAATGGAGGGGGGTAGTTTGTCCTGGGGGGGTCCGTACTAATGGAGGGGGGTGGTTAGTCCTGGGGGGGTCGGTACTAATGAAGGGGTGGGTGGTTTGTCCAGGGGGGGTCTGTACTAATGGAGGGGGTGGTTTGTCCTGGGGGGTCTATACTAATGGGGGGGTGGTTTGTCCTGGGGGGTCTGTACTAATGGAGGGGGGGTGGTTTGTTCTGGGGGTCTGTACTAATGGAGGGGGGTGGTTTGTTTTGGTGGGGTCGGTACTAATGAAGGGGTGGGTGGTTTGTCCAGGGGGGTCTATACTAATGGAGGGGGGGTGGTTTGTCCTGGGGGGTCTGTACTAATGGAGGGGGGGTGGTTTGTCCTGGGGGGGTCTGTACTAATGGTGAGGGGGTGGTTTGTCCTGGGGGGTCTGTACTAATGGGGGGGGTGGTTTGTCCTGGGGGGTCTGTACTAATGGAGGGGGAGTGGTTTGTCCTGGAGGGGTCTGTACTAATGGTGGGGGGGTGGTTTGTCCTGGGGGTCTGTACTAATGGTGGGGGGTGGTTTGTTCTGGGGGGGTCTGTACTAATGGGGGGTAGTTTGTTCTGGGGGGTCTGTACTAATGGCGGGGGGTAGTTTGTTTTGGGGGGTCGGTACTAATGAAGGGGTGGGTGGTTTGTCCAGGGGGTCTGTACTAATGTAGGGGGGTGGTTTGTCCTGGGGGGGTCTGTACTAATGGAGGGGGGGTGGTTTGTTCTGGGGGGTCTGTACTAATGGAGGGGGGTGGTTTGTTTTGGGGGGTCGGTACTAATGAAGGGGTGGGTGGTTTGTTCAGGGGGGTCCATACTAATGGAGGGGGGTGGTTTGTCCTGGGGGGGGTCTGTACTAATGGAGGGGGGGTGGTTTGTCCTGGGGGGTCTCATCCTGTGTGCAACTCCCTCCTGCTGCCCAAGCCTGACACGCTCCATTCTCCACCTGGGCAGCGCGGCTGCACACTGTCCTCTCCTCTCCAGCTGCTGCCCGGGTGTTTTTTAATTAGCTCAATGGGGGGGTGGTTTGTCGGGGGTCTATACTAATGGAGGGGGGGTTGTCCTGGGGGGTCTATACTAATGGAGGGGGGTTGTCCTGGGGGGTCTATACTAATGGAGGGGGGTTTGTCCTGGGGGGGTCTATACTAATGGAGAGGGGCTTGTCCTGGGGGGTCTATACTAATGGAGGAGGGGTGGTTTGTCCTGGGGGTCTATACTAATGGAGGGGGGTTTGTCCGGGGGGGTCTATACTAATGGAGGGAGAGTCTATACTAATGGAGGGGGATCTATACTAATGGAGGGGGGGTTTGTCGTGGGGGGTCTGTACTAATGGAGGGAGGGTGATTTGTCCAGGGGGGGTCTATACTAATGGAGGGGGGTGGTTTGTCCTGGGGGGCTGTACTAATGGAGGGGTCTGTACTAATGGAGGGGGGTTAGTCCTGGGGGGTCGGTACTAATGAAGGGGTGGGTGGTTTGTCCAGGGGGCTCTATACTCATGGAGGGGGGGTGGTTTGTCCTGGGGGGTCTGTACTAATGGAGGGGGGGTGGTTTGTCCTGGGGGGTCTGTACTAATGGAGGGGGGTAGTTTGTCCTGGGGGGTCCGTACTAATGGAGGGGGGGTGGTTAGTCCTGGGGGGGTCGGTACTAATGAAGGGGTGGGTGGTTTGTCCAGGGGGGGTCTGTACTAATGGAGGGGGTGGTTTGTCCTGGGGGGTCTGTACTAATGGGGGGGTGGTTTGTCCTGGGGGGTCTGTACTAATGGAGGGGGGGTGGTTTGTTCTGGGGGTCTGTACTAATGGAGGGGGGTGGTTTGTTTTGGTGGGGTCGGTACTAATGAAGGGGTGGGTGATTTGTCCAGGGGGGTCTATACTAATGGAGGGGGGGTGGTTTGTCCTGGGGGGTCTGTACTAATGGAGGGGGGGTGGTTTGTCCTGGGGGGGTCTGTACTAATGGTGAGGGGGTGGTTTGTCCTGGGGGGGTCTGTACTAATGGGGGGGGTTTGTCCTGGGGGGTCTGTACTAATGGAGGGGGAGTGGTTTGTCCTGGAGGGGTCTGTACTAATGGTGGGGGGGTGGTTTGTTCTGGGGGTCTGTACTGATGGTGGGGGGTGGTTTGTTCTGGGGGGGTCTGTACTAATGGGGGGTAGTTTGTTCTGGGGGGTCTGTACTAATGGCGGGTGGTAGTTTGTTTTGGGGGGTCGGTACTAATGAAGGGGTGGGTGGTTTGTCCAGGGGGTCTGTACTAATGTAGGGGGGGTGGTTTGTCCTGGGGGGGTCTGTACTAATGGAGGGGGGTTGTTTGTTCTGGGGGGTCTGTACTAATGGAGGGGGGTGGTTTGTTTTGGGGGGTCGGTACTAATGAAGGGGTGGGTGGTTTGTTCAGGGGGGTCTATACTAATGGAGGGGGGTGGTTTGTCCTGGGGGGGTCTGTACTAATGGAGGGGGGGTGGTTTGTCCTGGGGGTCTGTACTAATGGTGAGGGGGTGGTTTGTCCTGGGGGGTCTGTACTAATGGAGGGGGGTGGTTTGTCCTGGAGGGATCTGTACTAATGGTGGGGGGTGGTTTGTCCTGGGGGGTCTGTACTAATGGTGGGGGGTGGTTTGGTCTGGGGGGTCTGTACTAATGGGGGTGTGGTTTGTTCTGGGGGGTCTGTACTAATGGAGGGGGGTGGTTTGTTCTGGGGGGTCTGTACTAATGTAGGGGGGGTTGTTCGGGGGGTCTGTACTAATGGAGGGGGTGGTTTGTTCTGGGGGTCTGTACTAATGAAGGGGGGTGGTTTGTCCTGGGGGGTCTGTACTAATGGAGGGGGGTTGGTTTGTCCATGGGGGTCAGTACTAATGGAGGGGGGTGGTTTGTCCTGGGGGGTATGTACTAATGGAGGGGGGTGGTTTGTTTTGGGGGTCTGTACTAATGTAGGAGGGGTGTTTCTGTACTAATGTAGGGGGGGTGGTTTGTTCTGCGGGGGTCTGTACTAATGGAGGGGGGTGGTTCTGTACTAATGGAGGGGGGTGGTTTGTCCTGGGGGGATCTGTACTAATTGATGGGGGGTGGTTTGTCCTGGAGGGGTCTGTACTAATGGTGGGGGGTGGTTTGTCCTGGGGGGTCTGTACTAATGGTGGGGGGTGGTTTGTTCTGGGGGGGGTCTGTACTAATGGGGGGGTGGTTTGTTCTGGGGGAGTCTGTACTAATGGAGGGGGGTGGTTTGTTCTGGGGGGTCTGTGCTAATGTAGGGGGGTGGTTTGTCCGGGGGGGTCTGTACTAATGGAGGGGCGTGGTTTGTTCTGGGGGTCTGTACTAATGAAGGGGGCGTGGTTTGTTCTGGGGGTCTGTACTAATGAAGGGGGGGTGGTTTGTCCAGGGGGTTCTGTACTAATGGAGGAGGGTGGTTTGTTCTGGGGGGTCTGTACTAATGGAGGGGGGTTTGTCCTGGGGGGGTCTGTACTAATGGAAGGGGGTGGCTTGTTTTGGGGGGTCTGTACTAATGTAGGAGGGGTGGTTCGGTACTAATGTAGGGGGGGTGGTTTGTTCTGCGGAGGTCTGTACTAATGGAGGGGGGTGGTTCTATACTAATGGAGGGGGGTGGTTTGTCCTGAGGGGGGTCTGTACTAATGGAGGGGTGGTTGGTTTGTCTTGAAGGGGGTCTATACTGATAGAGGGGGGTGTTTTGTCCTGAGGGGTCTGTACTGAGGGTAGGGTTTATACTTTTATACTTAGTGGGAGGTCTGCACTGACGGAGGGGGGTCTATACTTAGTGGAGGGGGGTCTGTACTGAGGGGCGACTATAGTTGGTGGAGGGGGGATGATACCATGTTTTACCACACTGGGCGACCCCCTTCTCCCTCTCTTCTTCACGAGCGCTGCTGTACTAGTGAGCGGCGCACTATGTTTCTTCCCCCCGCCTTCATATCGGCCAGGGAAGAAAAAAATGGAGCAAAGAAGAGGATTGTGAGATATGTAGTCCCAAGGACTGGCAGCCCCACTGTAAAACGGAAATTGCAGCCCACACAGCATGCTCAGCTGAATGCGAGAGAGAGAAAGAGAGAGACAGGAGCCCGGGAAAGCTTTCAGGGAAGTACACCCAGGACTCCAGAGGGAGAGGTCAGTGCTGAGAGAACACCATCAGAGAGAGAACCCCGCTGCCCTGCGCCACCAGAGGGAAAGCCACACAGCCTAGCGCCATCCCAGGCGGAGAAAGGAATGGAGTCATTGCCAGAATACAGATCTGGGTGCTACCCAGCGGAGTCGCCACGGGCAACGAGTGAGCAGACTCCTGATCAGAGGAACCGTTGTTGCTGTATCGCTGGGTCAGGTGAGAGGTCCGATCGGCCATTATCTACTAACGTCCATAGGAACTGCAGTCTCTGACCATCTCTTGTAACATATCTGCAGTCTCTGACCATCGCTTGTAACATGTCTGTAGTCTCTGACCATCTCTTGTATCATGTCTGCAGTCTTTGACCATCTCCTGTACTATGTCTGCAGTCTCTGACCATCTCCTGTACTATGTCTGCAGTCTCTGACCATCTCCTGTATTATATCTCCAGTCTCTGACCATCTCTTGTATCATGTCTGCAATCTCTGACCATCTCCTGTACTATGTCTGCAGTCTCTGACCATCTCTTGTAACATATCTGCAGTCTCTGACCATCTCTTGTAACATGTCTGCAGTCTCTGACCATCTCTTGTATCATGTCTGCAGTCTTTGACCATCTCCTGTACTATGTCTGCAGTCTCTGACCATCTCCTGTACTATGTCTGCAGTCTCTGACCATCTCCTGTATTATATCTCCAGTCTCTGACCATCTCCTGTATTATATCTCCAGTCTCTGACCATCCCTTGTATCATGTCTGCAATCTCTGACCATCTCCTGTACTATGTCTGCAGTCTCTGACCATCTCTTGTAACATGTCTGCAGTCTCTGACCATCTCCTGTAGTATGTCTGCAGTCTCTGACCATCCCCTGAAGTATGTCTGTAGTTTCTGACCATCTCCTATATTATATCTCCAGTCTCTGACCGTCTCCTGTAGTATGTCTGCAGTCTCTGACCATCTCCTGTATTATGTCTGCCGTCTCTGACCATCTCTTGTAACATGTCTGCAGTCTCTGACCATCTCTTGTATCATGTCTGCAGTTTCTGACCATCTCTTGTAACATGTCTGCAGTCTCTGACCATCTCTTGTAACATGTCTGCAGTCTCTGACCATCTCTTGTAACATGTCTGCAGTCTCTGACCATCTCTTGTATTATGTCTGCAGTCTCTGACCATCTCTTGTAACATGTCTGCAGTCTCTGACCATCTCTTGTAACATGTCTGCAGTCTCTGACCATCTCTTGTATTATGTCTGCAGTCTCTGACCATCTCCTGTACTATGTCTGCAGTCTCTGACCATCTCTTGTAACATGTCTGCAGTCTCTGACCATCTCCTGTAGTATGTCTGCAGTCTCTGACCATCCCCTGAAGTATGTCTGTAGTTTCTGACCATCTCCTATATTATATCTCCAGTCTCTGACCGTCTCCTGTATTATGTCTGCCGTCTCTGACCATCTCTTGTAACATGTCTGCAGTCTCTGACCATCTCTTGTATCATGTCTGCAGTTTCTGACCATCTCTTGTATCATGTCTGCAGTCTCTGACCATCTCTTGTAACATGTCTGCAGTCTCTGACCATCTCTTGTAACATGTCTGCAGTCTCTGACCATCTCTTGTATTATGTCTGCAGTCTCTGACCATCTCTTGTATTATGTCTGCAGTCTCTGACCATCTCTTGTAACATGTCTGCAGTCTCTGACCATCTCTTGTAACATGTCTGCAGTCTCTGACCATCTCTTGTATTATGTCTGCAGTCTCTGACCATCTCCTGTACCATGTCTGCAGTCTCTGATCGTCTCTTGTATCATGTCTGCAGTCTCTGACCATCTCCTGTAGTATGTCTGCAGTCTCTGACCATCCCCTGAAGTATGTCTGCAGTTTCTGACCATCTCCTATATTATATCTCCAGTCTCTGACCGTCTCCTGTAGTATGTCTGCAGTGTCTGACCATCTCCTGTATTATGTCTGCCGTCTCTGACCATCTCTTGTAACATGTCTGCAGTCTCTGACCATCTCTTGTATCATGTCTGCAGTTTCTGACCATCTCTTGTAACATGTCTGCAGTCTCTGACCATCTCTTGTAACATGTCTGCAGTCTCTGACCATCTCTTGTAACATGTCTGCAGTCTCTGACCATCTCTTGTATTATGTCTGCAGTCTCTGACCATCTCCTGTACCATGTCTGCAGTCTCTGATCGTCTCTTGTATCATGTCTGCAGTCTCTGACCATCTCCTGTAGCATGTCTGCAGTCTCTGACCATCTTCTGTATTATGTCTACAGTCTCTGACCATATCCTGTACTATGTCTGGGGGCTCTTTCTAACAGACTCTCTAACAGAAGCCCTCTCTGTGTGCATCAGAGAGACTCCCCTCCAGGTATCATTAGTGTACGCTCTTCCTGTATTTTCTTTATTGTTAAAAGATCATGGGAGGATCCTAGGGTAACGAAGACTTCTTAGGAGAGCATCTGTGTTTGAGTCGTTGCCATAGTAACATTTGTAAAGGGGAGGAGTTGGTAAAGATGACCACGCCCACGTAGGAGCGCCAGAAATATTTCTGCACCCAGGCGTCTGTGACCCTAGGATCGGCCCTGGAGGATCGTGAGGACGGAGCAGAGAAGAAGCCTGGAGGAAGATGCGGGACGAGAAGAGCGGAGGAAGAAGAAGATGGAGAAGAAGAAGATGAAGAAGAAGAAGATGGAGGAAGAAGAACACCGAAAGAACACCAGAAGAAAGAAGATGGAAAAAGAAGCCGAAAGAGTAAGAAATTAATAAAGGACTTGTCAAAAACTGTCTCTTGTGTTTTTTTAACGTTTTTGACACTTTTTTTGTGAAATAGTAGGGGTACATTTGTACCCCATTACCAATTCACACAGGGGGGGGCAGGATCTGGGGACCCCCTTGTTAAAGGGGGCTTCCAGATTCCGATAAGCCCCCTGCACGCAGACCCCCACAACCACCGGCCAAGGGTTGTGGGGATGAGGCCCTTGTCCTCATCAACATGGGGACAAGGTGCTTTGATGGGCTACCTCAAAGCACCCTCCCAATGTTGAGGGCATGTGGCCTGGTACGGTTCAGAAGGGGGGGGCGCTCTCATGTCCCCCTCTTTTCCTGCGGACTGCCAGGTTGCGTGCTTGGATAAGGGTCTGGTATGGATTTTTGGGGGGACCCCACGCCATTTTTTTTAAATTTTGGCTCGGGGTTCCCCTTAATATCCATACCAGACCTGAAGGGCCTGGTATGGAATTTAGGGGGACTCCCGCGCCATTTTTTAAAAAATTTTGGTTCGGGGTTCCACTGTGGGGAAATCCCATGCCGTTTCTATCAATGAACTTGTATGTGTATTGTCGGACCGACAATTCATTATAGCCATGAGTAGTTTTAAATTACTTTTTTCCTTTGAAATGTCATTTGCTGTCAGACTGTTCTAAACACGGGAAACATGCGCCCCTTTACAGGCATACTTTAGACAGCCCCCAGGTACGAAATTTAAAGGAATATTACACTTTTATTGTTTCACTTTAAGCATTATTAAAATCACTGCTCCCGAAAAAACGGCCATTTTTAAAACTTCCTTTTGCATTGATACATGTCCCCTGGGGCAGGACTCAGGTCCCCAAACACTTTTTTATGACAATACCATGCATATAAGCCTTTAAAATTAGCACTTTTGATTTCTCCCATAGACTTTTAATGGGTGTTCCACGGCTTTCGAATTTGCCGCGAACACCCCAAATTGTTCGCTGTTCGGCGAACTAGCGAACAGCCGATGTTCGAGTCGCACATGAGTTTGACTCGAACCCGAAGCTCATCTCTAGCCACAAGCATGAAGAATAATACAGTACATGGTGACATTCAATATAATTGTTCTGAGGAGCTAGGGAAAGCAATACAATTTATATGTTTTACTAAAAGGGTGGGAACTAAAGTGTCTTTGAAGTCAAATCTTGATTGAAATGCAAAATACTTGTTTACATAGTTGTCAATTCCAAGGCTCGTTGACTGACCATGCCTTCAAAAGCCGAATTAGTATTCTTTGCAAATTAAGGTGTAAATATAGCCCTTGAACTTAATGGAAGGCAATTGACTTCTAGCAGAATATACAACCAACATATATAAATATATCAA